>NW_028164002.1:0-89641 GCF_964263955.1 Coregonus lavaretus
AGCGGAAACCTCTCGTTGTACATACAGAACATTGAGTTTCTACAGAGAACACTTCTCTTAAAGCCGCGATGTGCCGCTTTTTGGGCGACCCGACCAAATCCACATAGAAATGTGATTATAGATCTGTCATCCTCATTGAAAGCAAGTCTAAGAAGAGGTAGATCTGTTCTATGTGAGCTATTTCTATACTTCCCGTTCTTAAGTCTCGTTTTTTCCATATTTTACTTCCGGTTGTGTACACCAGATTCAAAATGCTGAAAATACAATATTTTTGGTTATTGAAAATATATTTCACAGCGGTTTAGATGGTCCAATGATTCTCTACACTATACTTCCTTGTTTTGTAAAATAAACTGAAATTAGGCGAACTATTAGAATTTTAGCAACCAGGAAACGGCTGCATATTGCACCTTTAAACTACAGTTTACTTCTACAGATTGGGCTTTTTTTCGATGGCAGAGAGAGAAAGAGAGAACACTTAGGAAGACTTGTCCTCTGTAGCTCAGCTGGTAGAGCACGGCGCTTGTAACACCAGGGTAGTGGGTTCGATCCCCGGGACCACCCATACACAAAAAAATATATGCACGCATGACTGTAAGTTGCTTTGGATAAAAGCGTCTGCTAAATATTATATTAAGACTTCAAATCAAATTAAATCTTAGGGTGGCTGGAGTTTTTGACAATTTTTAGGGCCTTCCTCTGACACCGCCTGGTATAGAGGTCCTGGATGGCCGTACGCACTACCCTCTGTAGCGCCTTGTGGTCGGATGCCGAGCAGTTGCCATACCAGGCGGTGATGCAACCCGTCAGGATGCTCTCGATGGTGCAGCTGTATAATTTTTTGAGGATCTGAGGACCCATGCCAAATCTTTTCAGTCCACTGAGGGGGAATAGGCGTTGTCGTGCCTTCTTCACGACTGTGTTGGTGTGTTTGGACACGAAGGAACTTGAAGCTCGCGACCTGCTCCACTACAGCCCCATCGATGAGAATGGGGGCGTGTTCGGCCCTCCTTTTCCTGTAGTCCACGATCAGCTCCTTTGTCTTGATCACGTTGAGGGAGAGGTTGTTGTCCTGGCACCACACGGCCAGGTCTCTGACCTCCTCCCTATAAGCTGTCTCATCGTTGTCGGTGATGTTGTTGGAGTCGTGCCTGGCCATGCAGTCGTGGGTGAACAGGGAGTACAGGAGGGGACTGAGCACGCACCCCTGAGGGGCCCCCTGTGTTGAGGATCAGCGTGGCAGATGTGTTGTTGCCTACCCTTACCACCTGGGGGCGGCCCGTCAGGAAGTCCAGGATCCAGTTGCAGAGGGAGGTGTTTAGTCCCAGGGTCCTTAGATTAGTGATGAGCTTGGAGGGCATTATGGTGTTGAACGCTGAGCTGTAGTCAATGAATAGCATTCTCACGTAGGTGTTCCTCTTGTCCAGGTGGGAAAGGGCAGTGTGGAGCGCAATAGAGATTGCGTCATCTGTGGATCTGTTGGGGCAGTATGCGAATTGGAGTGGGTCTAGGGTTTTCTGGGATAATGGTGTTGATGTGAGCCATGACCAGCCTTTCAAACCACTTCATGGCTACAGACGTCAGTGCTACGGGTCGGTAGTCATTTAGGCAGGTTATCTTGGTGTTCTTGGGCACAGGGACTATGGTGGTCTGCTTGAAACATGTAGGTATTACAGACAGGGCATTTCTTATAAGCGACCGCTCCTTGAAAGCGGCAGCTCTACCCTTTAGCTCCACCTTTTAGCTCAGTGCGGATGTTTCCTGTAATCCATGGCTTCTGGTTGGGGTATGTACGTACGGTCACTGTGGGGACGACGTCATCGATGCACTTACTGATGAAGCCGGTGACTGATGTGGTGTACTCCTCAATGTTATCCGATGAGTCCCGGAACATATTCAAGTCTGTGCTAGCAAAACAGTCCTGTAGCTTAGCATCTGCTTCATCTGACCACTTCTTTACCGAGTCACTGATGCTTCCTGCTTTAGTTTTTGCTTGTAAGCAAGAATCAGGAGGATTGAATTATGGTCAGATTTGCCAAATGGAGAACAAGGGAGAGCTTTGTACGCATCTCTGTGTGTGGAGTAAAGGTGGTCTAGAATTGTTTTTCCTCTGGTTGCACATGTAACATGCTGGTAGAAATAAGGTTAAACGGATTAAAGTTTCCCTGCATTAAAGTCCCCGGCCACTAGGAGTGCCGCCTCTGGATGAGCGTTTGCTTATGGCCTTATACAGCTCGTTGAGTGCGGTCTTAGTGCCAGCATCGGTTTGTGGTGGTAAATAAACAGTTACGAATAATATAGATGAAAACTCTCTTGGTAAATAGTGTGGTCTACAGCTTATCATGAGGTACTCTACCTCAGGCGAGCAAAACCTTCCTTAATATTAGATTTCGCACACCAGCTGTTATTGACAAAAAGACACAGACCACCACCCCTTTGTCTTACCGGAGGTAGCTGTTCTGTCTTGCCGATGCACAGAAAACCCAGCCACCTGTATATTTATCTTGTACTCTGTTGGGGAGATTCTAAAAACATCTCTCTAATGGACCAACGGATAGAGTATTTTAGTGTTTCAGATTTGTAGTACCAGCTTGACATGATGCCCTGTGATTTCAATGCCTGTCAAATACCTGGCAAAATACATTTTTCCACTGTTCTTGGAAATCTGCACCTTACTTCTGAAACACTACCCTTTATCGCCACCTTGTGGTGGTTGAGGAGTGGAGCAGGACTACTTCTGAAACACTACCCTTTATCGCCACCCCGTGGTGGTTGAGGAGTGGTGCAGGACTACTTCTGAAACACAACCCTTTATCGCCACCTCGTGGTGGTTGAGGAGTGGAGCAGGACTACTTCTGAAACACAACCCTTTATCGCCACCTCGTGGTGGTTGAGGAGTGGAGCAGGACTACTTCTGAAACACAACCCTTTATCGCCACCTTGTGGTGGTTGAGGAGTGGAGCAGGACTACTTCTGAAACACAACCCTTTATCGCCACCTCGTGGTGGTTGAGGAGTTGAGCAGGACTACTTCTGAAACACAACCCTTTATCGCCACCTTGTGATGGTTGAGGAGTGGTGCAGGACTACTTCTGAAACACTACCCTTTATTGCCACCTGGTGGTGGTTGAGGAGTGGTTGTATTTCCAGGTTGTTTTACCCTGCTTGTAGCGCTGGTACCCATCTGGAATTGATTTATGTGTTTAGGCACATCAGACTATGGCACGAGAGGAATGTTCCATGGACTCCCTCTCTCCCTCTTCATCTGTCCTCTAGAGGGAGTGGAGCGCCATGACATGATCTGTGGAATACTCAGAGGTATAATGGTGTGTACTGTGGAATACTCAGGTATAATGGTGTGTACTGTGGAATACTCAGAGGTATAATGGTGTGTACTGTGGAATACTCAGGGGTATAATGGTGTGTACTGTGGAATACTCAGAGGTATAATGGTGTGTACTGTGGAATACTCGGAGGTATAATGGTGTGTACTGTGGAATACTCAGAGGTATAATGGTGTGTACTGTGGAATACTCAGAGGTATAATGGTGTGTACTGTGGAATACTCGGAGGTATAATGGTGTGTACTGTGGAATACTCAGAGGTATAATGGTGTGTACTGTGGAATACTCGGAGGTATAATGGTGTGTACTGTGGAATACTCAGTGTACTGTGGAATACTCAGAGGTATAATGGTGTGTACTGTGGAATACTCAGAGGTATAATGGTGTGTACTGTGGAATACTCAGTGGTATAATGGTGTGTACTGTGGAATACTCAGTGGTATAATGGTGTGTACTGTGGAATACTCAGTGTACTGTGGAATACTCAGAGGTATAATGGTGTGTACTGTGGAATACTCAGTGGTATAATGGTGTGTACTGTGGAATACTCAGAGGTATAATGGTGTGTATTGTGGAATACTCAGAGGTATAATGGTGTGTACTGTGGAATACTCAGTGTACTGTGGAATACTCAGAGGTATAATGGTGTGTACTGTGGAATACTCAGAGGTATAATGGTGTGTACTGTGGAATACTCAGAGGTATAATGGTGTGTACTGTGGAATACTCAGTGGTATAATGGTGTGTACTGTGGAATACTCAGAGGTATAATGGTGTGTACTGTGGAATACTCAAAGGTATAATGGTGTGTACTGTGGAATACTCAGTGTACTGTGGAATACTCAGAGGTATAATGGTGTGTACTGTGGAATACTCAGTGTACTGTGGAATACTCAGAGGTATAATGGTGTGTACTGTGGAATACTCAGTGGTATAATGGTGTGTACTGTGGAATACTCAGAGGTATAATGGTGTGTACTGTGGAATACTCAGAGGTATAATGGTGTGTACTGTGGAATACTCAGTGTACTGTGGAATACTCAGAGGTATAATGGTGTGTACTGTGGAATACTCAGAGGTATAATGGTGTGTACTGTGGAATACTCAGAGGTATAATGGTGTGTACTGTGGAATACTCAGTGTACTGTGGAATACTCAGAGGTATAATGGTGTGTACTGTGGAATACTCAGTGTACTGTGGAATACTCAGAGGTATAATGGTGTGTACTGTGGAATACTCAGTGTACTGTGGAATACTCAGAGGTATAATGGTGTGTACTGTAGAATACTCAGAGGTATAATGGTGTGTACTGTGGAATACTCAGTGTACTGTGGAATACTCAGAGGTATAATGGTGTGTACTGTGAAATACTCAGAGGTATAATTGTGTGTACTGTAGAATACTCAGAGGTATAATGGTGTGTACTGTGGAATACTCAGAGGTATAATGGTGTGTACTGTGGAATACTCAGAGGTATAATGTTGTGTACTGTGGAATACTCAGAGGTATAATGGTGTGTACTGTGGAATACTCAGAGGTATAATGGTGTGTACTGTGGAATACTCAGAGGTATAATGGTGTGTACTGTGGAATACTCAGAGGTATAATGGTGTGTACTGTGGAATACTCAGAGGTATAATGGTGTGTACTGTGGAATACTCAGAGGTATAATGGTGTGTACTGTGGAATACTCAGAGGTATAATGGTGTGTACTGTGGAATACTCAGAGGTATAATGGTGTGTACTGTGGAATACTCAGAGGTATAATGGTGTGTACTGTGAAATACTCAGAGGTATAATGGTGTGTACTGTGGAATACTCAGAGGTATAATGGTGTGTACTGTGAAATACTCAGAGGTATAATGGTGTGTACTGTGGAATACTCAGAGGTATAATGGTGTGTACTGTGGAATACTCAGAGGTATAATGTTGTGTACTGTGGAATACTCAGAGGTATAATGGTGTGTACTGTGGAATACTCAGGGGTATAATGGTGTGTACTGTGGAATACTCAGAGGTATAATGGTGTGTACTGTGGAATACTCAGAGGTATAATGGTGTGTACTGTGGAATACTCAGAGGTATAATGGTGTGTACTGTGGAATACTCAGAGGTATAATGGTGTGTACTGTGGAATACTCAGAGGTATAATGGTGTGTACTGTGAAATACTCAGAGGTATAATGGTGTGTACTGTGGAATACTCAGAGGTATAATGGTGTGTACTGTGGAATACTCAGAGGTATAATGGTGTGTACTGTGAAATACTCAGAGGTATAATGGTGTGTACTGTGGAATACTCAGAGGTATAATGGTGTGTACTGTGGAATACTCAGAGGTATAATGTTGTGTACTGTGGAATACTCAGAGGTATAATGGTGTGTACTGTGGAATACTCAGGGGTATAATGGTGTGTACTGTGGAATACTCAGGGGTATAATGTTGTGTACTGTGGAATACTCAGAGGTATAATGTTGTGTACTGTGGAATACTCAGTGTACTGTGGAATACTCAGAGGTATAATGTTGTGTACTGTGGAATACTCAGTGTACTGTGGAATACTCAGAGGTATAATGGTGTGTACTGTGGAATACTCAGAGGTATAATGGTGTGTACTGTGAAATACTCAGGGGTATAATGGTGTGTACTGTGGAATACTCAGGGGTATAATGTTGTGTACTGTGGAATACTCAGAGGTATAATGTTGTGTACTGTGGAATACTCAGTGTACTGTGGAATACTCAGAGGTATAATGGTGTGTACTGTGGAATACTCAGAGGTATAATGGTGTGTACTGTGGAATACTCAGAGGTATAATGTGTGTACTGTGGAATACTCAGAGGTATAATGGTGTGTACTGTGGAATACTCAGAGGTATAATGTTGTGTACTGTGGAATACTCAGAGGTATAATGTTGTGTACTGTGGAATACTCAGAGGTATAATGGTGTGTACTGTGGAATACTCAGTGTACTGTGGAATACTCAGAGGTATAATGTGTGTACTGTGGAATACTCAGAGGTATAATGGTGTGTACTGTGGAATACTCAGAGGTATAATGTTGTGTACTGTGGAATACTCAGAGGTATAATGGTGTGTACTGTGGAATACTCAGTGGTATAATGGTGTGTACTGTGGAATACTCAGAGGTATAATGGTGTGTACTGTGGAATACTCAGAGGTATAATGGTGTGTACTGTGGAATACTCAGGGGTATAATGGCCTTGGCCTATATCCCAAATGGCGCCCTATTCCCTACATAGCCCTGGTCAAAATAGTGCACTATATAGGGAACAGGGTGCCATTTGTGATACGGACTTGGTCTCTGAAGCCATCATTCCACTCCTCCATCCCTCCACCCCTCCACCCCTCCATCATTCCACTCCTCCACTCCTCCACCTCCACTTCTCCATCCCTCCACTCCTCCATCCCTCCACCCCTCCATCCCTCCACCCCTCCACCTCCACTCCTCCATCCCTCCACTCCTCCATCCCTCCATCATACCATCACTCCACTCCTCCATCCCTCCACCCCCACTCCTCCATCCCTCCACTCCTCCATCCCTCCACTCCTCCATCCCCCCACTCCTCCATCATTCCACTACTCCACTCCTCCATCCCTCCACCCCTCCACCCCCACTCCTCCATCCCTCCACCCCTCCACCTCCACTCCTCCATCCCTCCACCCCTCCATCATTCCACTACTCCACTCCTCCATCCCTCCACTCCTCCATCCCTCCATCATACCATCACTCCACTCCTCCATCCCTCCACCCCCACTCCTCCATCCCTCCACCCCCACTCCTCCATCATTCCACTACTCCACTCCTCCATCCCTCCACTCCTCCATCCCTCCACCCCTCCACCCCCACTCCTCCATCCCTCCACTCCTCCATCCCTCCACTCCTCCATCCCTCCATCCCCCACTCCTCCACTCCTCAATCCCTCCACCCCTCCATCCATTACATTGAATTGTTATCCTTCAAAAATATACCCATATACCCAGTATCTTTTGTATCTTTTGTACAATGAATTGTGATGCTCTCTTACTCTTATAGATGTTGTGGAGCAGGACTACTTCTGAAACACAACCCTTTATCGCCACCTTGTGGTGGTTGAGGAGTGGAGCAGGACTACTTCTGAAACACAACCCTTTATCGCCACCTCGTGGTGGTTGAGGAGTGGTGCAGGACTACTTCTGAAACACAACCCTTTATCGCCACCTCGTGGTGGTTGAGGAGTGGAGCAGGACTACTTCTGAAACGCAACCCTTTATCGCCACCTCGTGGTGGTTGAGGAGTGGAGCAGGACTACTTCTGAAACACAACCCTTTATCGCCACCTTGTGGTGGTTGAGGAGTGGAGCAGGACTACTTCTGAAACACAACCCTTTATCGCCACCTCGTGGTGGTTGAGGAGTGGAGCAGGACTACTTCTGAAACACAACCCTTTATCGCCACCTTGTGGTGGTTGAGGAGTGGAGCAGGACTACTTCTGAAACACAACCCTTTATCGCCACCTTGTGGTGGTTGAGGAGTGGAGCAGGACTACTTCTGAAACACAACCCTTTATCGCCACCTTGTGGTGGTTGAGGAGTGGAGCAGGACTACTTCTGAAACACAACCCTTTATCGCCACCTTGTAGTGGTTGAGGAGTGGAGCAGGACTACTTCTGAAACACAACCCTTTATCGCCACCTTGTGGTGGTTGAGGAGTGGAGTAAGGACTACTTCTGAAACACAACCCTTTATCGCCACCTTGCCCAGCTCTGCCAAGCCCAGCTCTGTGGAGTGTACGGCTTAAAGTGGTCCTATGGACAGATACTCCAATCTCCGCTGTGGAGCTTTGCAGCTCCTTCAGGGTTATCTTTGGTCTCTTTGTTGCCTCTCTGATTAATGCCCTCCTTGCCTTGTCTGTGAGTTTTGGTGTGCGGCCCTCTCTTGGCAGGTTTGTTGTGATGCCATATTCTTTCAATTTTTTAATAATGGTTTTAATGGTGCTCCGTGGGATGTTCAAAGTTTCAGATTTTTTTTTATAACCCAACCCTGATCTGTACTTACATTTACATTTACATTTACGTCATTTAGCAGACGCTCTTATCCAGAGCGACTTACAAATAGGACTCTCCACAACTTTGTCCCTGACCTGTTTGGAGAGCTCCTTGGTCTTCATGGTGCTGCTTGCTTGGTGGTGCCCCTTGCTTAGTGGTGTTGCAGAATCTGGGGCCATTCAGAACAGGTGTATATATACACTGAGATCATGTGACAGATCATGTGACACTTAGATTAGACACAGGTGGACTTTATTTAACTAATTATGTGACTTCTGAAGGTAGTTGGTTGCACCAGATCTTATTTAGGGGCTTCATAGCAAAGGGGGTGAATACATATGCACGCACCACTTTTCCGTAATTATTTTTTTTAAATCTTTGAAACAAGTTATTCTTTTCATTTTTGGACTATTTTGTGTATGTCCATTACATGTCATCCAAATAAAAATCAATTTAAATGACAGGTTGTAATGCAACAAAATAGGAAAAACGCCAAGGGGGATGAATACTTTTGCAAGGCGCTGTACCTCATGACTTCGAAACAGTAGGAGGAAGCATAATATATGCAAAATATATGCCTACGTAACCTTCCGGTTCTAACTCCTTTTGGAGGCAACCAATCAGCAGGCATTGAAAATGGTACTGGAGCTCATACCATCTGTTTTTTGGGGTGGGGGGGGGGGCAGACAATAGCAGTGTTAGTTGATTTATGACCTCTCTCACACTCCTACAACATAAAAGGATTAAAAAACTCAACAAAAATGTTGAACCTTCTAGGGTTGTACATGGCGCACATGTTGAAAACAAGCTAGCTAACAGTGTCCACGGCAAACAGGACGAGAGCTAGCATAGCTAACAAGTTAGCATGAAAACGCTGGTAAAACAACGAAAGTACACTTCACATTATAATATAAAATAATACAGCAGCCAGGGTGCAACACCGTCAACCAACCACACGATGTCAGTCAAGTACCAATGAATGAAACCTGTCAATAGGAATCATTGAAGCTATAAGACATTTCAAACATGAACTCAATAACATGAATTCAATGCTTATGAAAGTAATTTTGGCGAACTTCACTAATAGAACAGGATATATTTCTTACTCTGTTACACCAACAACAACAAAACGGTTCTAAACCCCTATTAATGTAATCAGTGGTTGAGTTGTGAAAGGGGGGGGGGGGGGCACCACTGATTGCAATCATCTCCAACCCACTGTTCTAGAGCTACAATGTTTTACCTTCCCACTCCCTGATACCACTTGTGTTGGTTGTTTCCTGATGTTCCATCTGTGCTGCCTGTTTCCTGATGTTCCATCTGTGCTGCCTGTTTCCTCATGTTCCATCTGTGCTGCCTGTTTCCTGATGTTCCATCTGTGCTGCCTGTTTCCTGATGTTCCATCTGTGCTGCCTGTTTCCTGATGTTCCATCTGTGCTGCCTGTTTCCTCATGTTCCATCTGTGCTGCCTGTTTCCTCATGTTCCATCTGTGCTGCCTGTTTCCTCATGTTCCATCTGTGCTGCCTGTTTCCTCATGTTCCATCTGTGCTGCCTGTTTCCTCATGTTCCATCTGTGCTGCCTGTTTCCTCATGTTCCATCTGTGCTGCCTGTTTCCTCATGTTCCATCTGTGCTGCCTGTTTCCTCATGTTCCATCTGTGTTGCCTGTTTCCTGATGTTCCATCTGTGCTGCCTGTTTCCTCATGTTCCATCTGTGCTGCCTGTTTCCTGATGTTCCATCTGTGCTGCCTGTTTCCTCATGTTCCATCTGTGCTGGCTGTTTCTTGATGTTCCATCTGTGCTGCCTGTTTCCTGATGTTCCATCTGTGCTGCCTGTTTCCTGATGTTCCATCTGTGCTGCCTGTTTCCTGATGTTCCATCTGTGTTGGCTGTTTCCTCATGTTCCATCTGTGCTGCCTGTTTCCTCATGTTCCATCTGTGCTGCCTGTTTCCTCATGTTCCATCTGTGTTGGCTGTTTCCTCATGTTCCATCTGTGCTGCCTGTTTGCTGATGTTCCATCTGTGCTGCCTGTTTCCTGATGTTCCATCTGTGCTGCCTGTTTCCTCATGTTTCATCTGTGCTGCCTGTTTCCTCATGTTCCATCTGTGTTGGCTGTTTCCTCATGTTCCATCTGTGCTGCCTGTTTCCTCATGTTCCATCTGTGCTGCCTGTTTCCTCATGTTCCATCTGTGCTGCCTGTTTCCTCATGTTCCATCTGTGCTGCCTGTTTCCTGATGTTCCATCTGTGCTGCCTGTTTCCTCATGTTCCATCTGTGCTGCCTGTTTCCTGATGTTCCATCTGTGCTGCCTGTTTCCTCATGTTCCATCTGTGCTGGCTGTTTCCTCATGTTCCATCTGTGCTGCCTGTCTTTTTATTTATTTTTTCACCTTTATTTAACCAGGTAAGCCAGTTGAGAACAAGTTCTCATTTACAACTGCGACCAGCCATGATAAAGCAAAGCAATGCGATAAAAACAACAACACAGAGTTACATATGGGGTAAACAAAACATAAAGTCAAAAATACAACAGAAAAATATATATACAGTGTGTGCGAATGTAGTAAGTTATGAAGGTAAGGCAATAAATAGGCTATAGTGCAAAATAATTACAATTAGTATTAACACTGGAATGATAGATGTGCAAGAGATTATGTGCAAATAGAGATACTGGGGTGCAAATGAGCAAAATAAATAACAATATGGGGATGAGGTAGTTGGGTGGGCTAATTTCAGAAAGGCTGTGTAAGAAGTGTGTTTCTCCTGGTTACCAAGGCACTGCTACAGTGTGTTTCTCCTGGTTACCAAGGCACTGCTACAGTGTGTTTCTCCTGGTTACCAAGGCACTGCTACAGTGTGTTTCTCCTGGTTACCAAGGCATTGCTACAGTGTGTTTCTCCTGGTTACCAAGGCATTGCTACAGTGTGTTTCTCCTGGTTACCAAGGCATTGCTACAGTGTGTTTCTCCTGGTTACCAAGGCATTGCTACAGTGTGTTTCTCCTGGTTACCAAGGCATTGCTACAGTGTGTTTCTCCTGGTTACCAAGGCATTGCTGCAGTGTGTTTCTCCTGGTTACCAAGGCATTGCTACAGTGTGTTTCTCCTGGTTACCAAGGCATTGCTACAGTGTGTTTCTCCTGGTTACCAAGGCATTGCTACAGTGTGTTTCTCCTGGTTACCAAGGCACTGCTACAGTGTGTTTCTCCTGGTTACCAAGGCATTGCTACAGTGTGTTTCTCCTGGTTACCAAGGCATTGCTACAGTGTGTTTCTCCTGGTTACCAAGGCATTGCTACAGTGTGTTTCTCCTGGTTACCAAGGCACTGCTACAATAACCTGCATTGTAATTTTGAATTCTATATACAGTGCCTTGCAAAAGTATTCATCCCCCTTGACGTTTTTCCTATTTTGTTGCATTACAACCTGTAATTTAAATGGATTTTTATATGGATTTCATGTAATGGACATACACAAAATAGTCCAAATTGGTGAAGTGAAATGAAAAAAATAACTTGTTTCAAAACATTCTAAAAAATAAATACCGGAAAAGTGGTGCGTGCATATGTATTCACCCCCTTTGCTATGAAGCCCCTAAATAAGATCTGGTGCAACCAATTACCTTCAGAAGTCACATAATTAGTTAAATAAAGTCCACCTGTGTGCAATCTAAGTGTCACATGATCTGTCACATGAAACCAGCCCCAGAGTCTGCAACACCACTAAGCAAGGGGCACCACCAAGCAAGCGGCACCACGAAGACCAAGGAGCTCTCCAAACAGGTCAGGGACAAAGTTGTGGAGAAGTACAGATCAGGGTTGGGTTTTAAAAAAAATATCCCAAACTTTGAACATCCCATGGAGCACCATTAAATCCATTATTAAAAAATGGAAAGCATATGGCACCACAACAAACCTGCCAAGAGAGGGCTGCCCACCAAAACTCACGGACCAGGCAGGGAGGGCATTAATCAGAGAGGCAACAATGAGACCAAAGATAACCCTGAAGGAGCTGCAAAGCTCCACAGCAGAGATTGGAGTATCTGTCCATAGGACCACTTTAAGCCATCCACTCCACAGAGCTGGGCTTTACGGAAGAATGGCCAGAAAAAAAGCCATTGCTTAAACAAGAAAATAAGCAAACACATTTGGTGTTCGCCAAAAGCCATGTGGGAGACTCCCCAAACATATGGAAGAAGGGACTCTGGTCAGATGAGACTAAAATTTTGCTTTTTGGCCATCAAGGAAAATGCTATGTCTGGCACAAACCCAACACCTCTCATCACCCCGAGAACACCATCCCCACAGTGAAGCATGGTGGTGGCAGCATCATGCTGTGGGGATGTTTTCATCGGCAGGGACTGGGAAACTGGTCAGAATTGAAGGAATGATGGATGCCGCTAAATACAGGGAAATTCTTGAGGGAAACCTGTTTCAGTCTTCCAGATATTTGAGACTGGGACGGAGGTTCACCTTCCAGCAGGACAATGACCCTAAGCATACTGCTAAAGCAACACTTGAATGGTTTAAGGGGAAACATTTAAATGTCTTGGAATGGCCTAGTCAAAGCCCAGACCTCAATCCAATTGAGAATCTGTGGTATGACTTAAAGATTGCTGTACACCAGCGGAACCCATCCAACTTGAAGGAGCTGGAGCAGTTTTGCCTTAAAGAATGGGCAAAAATCCCAGTGGCTAGATGTGCCAAGCTTATAGAGACATACCCCAAGAGACTTGCAGCTGTAATTGCTACAAAAGGTGGCTCTACAAAGTATTGACTTTGTGGGGGTGAATAGTTATGCACGTTCAAGTTTTCTGTTTTTTTGTCTTTATTTCTTGTTTGTTCACAATAAAACATATTTTGCATCTTCAAAGTGGTAGGCATGTTGTGTAAATCAAATGATACAAACCCCCCCAAAAAAACTAAATTTTAATTCCAGGTTGTAAGGCAACAAAATAGGAAAAATGCCAAGTGGGGTGAATAACTTTCGCAAGCCACTGTAGTAAGTGTGGAAGAGGTGAAAAGATTATTGTTGTCTATCAACAATGACAAGCCACAAGGGTCTGACAATTACTGAAGATGTTAGTGTACGATATTGCTACTCATATTTGCCATATCTTCAATTTAAGCCTACTAGAAAGTGTGTGCCCTCAGGCTTGGAGGGAAGCTAAAGTCATTCCGCTACCTAAGAATAGTAAAGCCCCCTTTACTGGATCAAATAGCCGACCAATCAGCCTGTTACCAACCCTCAGTAAACTTTTTGAAAAAATGGTGTTTGACCAGATACAATGCTATTTTACAGTAAACAAATTGACAACAGACTTTCAGCATGCTTATAGGAAAGGACATTCAACAAGCACAGCACTTACACAAATGACTGATAATTGGCTGAGAGAAATGTATGACAAAAATATTGTGGGGGCTGTTTTGTTAGACTTCAGAGCGGCTTTTGACATTATCGATCATAGTCTGTTGCTGGAAAAACATATGTGTTATGGCTTTTACACCCCCTGCAATTTTGTGGATAAAGAGTTACCTGTCTGGAAGCCTCTCCAACAAAATCCAGGTAGAATTAGGAATTCCCCAGGGCAGCTGTCTAGGCCCCTTACTTTTTTCAATCTTTACCAACGACATGCCAGTGTGTCTATGTATGCGGATGACTCAACACTATACACGTCAGCTACCACAGCGACTGAAATAACTGCAACACTTAACAAAGAGCTGCAGTTAGTTTCAGAATGGGTGTCAATTAATTAGTTAGTCCCTAAATATTTCTAAAACTAAAAGCATTGTATTTGGGACAAATCATTCACTAAACTCTAAACCTCAACTAAATCTTGTAGTGAATCATGTGGAAATTGAGCAAGTTGAGGAGACTAAACTGCTTGGCGTAACCCTGGATTGTAAACTGTCATGGTCAAAACATATACAATAGCTAAGATGGGGAGAAGTTGTCACGCCCTGACCTTGAGAGCCCTGAGAACCCTGTTATGTCTCTAGTTAGTTTGGTCAGGGTGTGAATGAATGTTGTTCTATGTTATATATTTCTATGTTTGGCCGGGTGTGGTTCCCAAATCAGAGGCAGCTGTCGATCGTTGTCTCTGATTGGGGATCAGCCATTTTGCCTACCTTTAGTTGTGGGATCTTGTTTCTGTTTCAGCCTGTTGCTGTTAACCTTTAGAACTTCCCGTTCAGTTGCTTTTGTTATTTTGTCAAGTGTTTATTTAAATAATTAAAACATGTCCGCATACCACGCTGCACCTTGGTCCAATCCTTTACACAACGAACGTGACAGAATTCTGTCCATAATAAAGCGCTGCTCTGCCTTCTTAACAGCACTATCAACAAGGCAGGTCCTACAGTCCCTAGTTTTGTGGCACCTGGACTACTGTTCAGTCGTGTGGTCAGGTGCCACAAAGAGGGACTTAGGAAAATTGCAATTGGCTCAGAACAGGGCAGCACGGCTGGCCCTTGGAGAGAGCTAACATTAATAATATGCATGTCAATCTCTCCTGGCTCAAAGTGGAGGAGAGATTGACTTCATCACTACTTGTATTTGTGAGAGGTATTGACATGTTGAAAACACAGAGCTGTCTGTTTGAACTACTGGCACACAGCTCAGACACCCATGCATACCCCACAAGACATGCCACCAGAGGTCTCTTCACAGTCCCCAAGTCCAGAACAGACTATGGGAGGCGCACAGTACTACATAGAGCCATGACTACATGGAACTCTATTCCACATCAGGTAACTGATGCAAGCAGTAAAGTCAGATTTAAAAAACCTGATAAAAATACACCTTATGGAACAGCGGGGACTGTGAAGCAACACAAACATAGGCACAGACACATGCACACACACACACAATAACATATGCACTATACACACACGTACACATGGATTTTGTGTTGTAGATATGTGGTAGTAGAGTAGAGGCCTGAGGACACACACTTAATGTGTTGTGAAATCTGTTGTGAATATATTGTAATATTTTTTTTTATGTATCATTTTGCTGGCAGCAGCTAATTGGGATCCATAATAAAATACAAATATAAATTATCCTGGTTACCAAGGCACTGCTACAGTGTTTCTCCTGGTTACCAAGGCACTGCTACAGTGTTTCTCCTGGTTACCAAGGCACTGCTACAGTGTTTCTCCTGGTTACCAAGGCACTGCTACAGTGTTTCTCCTGGTTACCAAGGCACTGCTACAGTGTTTCTCCTGGTTACCAAGGCACTGCTACAGTGTTTCTCCTGGTTACCAAGTCACTGCTACAGTGTTTCTCCTGGTTACCAAGTCACTGCTACAGTGTTTCTCCTGGTTACCAAGGCACTGCTACAGTGTTTCTCCTGGTTACCAAGTCACTGCTACAGTGTGTTTCTCCTGGTTACCAAGGCACTGCTACAGTGTTTCTCCTGGTTACCAAGGCACTGCTACAGTGTTTCTCCTGGTTACCAAGGCACTGCTACAGTGTTTCTCCTGGTTACCAAGGCACTGCTACAGTGTTTCTCCTGGTTACCAAGGCACTGCTACAGTGTTTCTCCTGGTTACCAAGGCACTGCTACAGTGTTTCTCCTGGTTACCAAGTCACTGCTACAGTGTTTCTCCTGGTTACCAAGGCACTGCTACGGTGTTTCTCCTGGTTACCAAGTCACTGCTACAGTGTTTCTCCTGGTTACCAAGGCACTGCTACAGTGTTTCTCCTGGTTACCAAGGCACTGCTACAGTGTTTCTCCTGGTTACCAAGGCACTGCTACAGTGTTTCTCCTGGTTACCAAGGCACTGTTACAGTGTTTCTCCTGGTTACCAAGTCACTGCTACAGTGTTTCTCCTGGTTACCAAGTCACTGCTACAGTGTTTCTCCTGGTTACTAAGGCACTGCTACAGTGTTTCTCCTGGTTACCAAGTCACTGCTACAGTGTTTCTCCTGGTTACCAAGGCACTGCTACAGTGTTTTTCCTGGTTACCAAGGCACTGCTACAGTGTTTCTCCTGGTTACCAAGGCACTGCTACAGTGTTTCTCCTGGTTACCAAGGCACTGCTACAGTGTTTCTCCTGGTTACCAAGGCACTGCTACAGTGTTTCTCCTGGTTACCAAGGCACTGCTACAGTGTTTCTCCTGGTTACCAAGGCACTGCTACAGTGTTTCTCCTGGTTACCAAGGCACTGCTACAGTGTTTCTCCTGGTTACCAAGGCACTGTTACAGTGTTTCTCCTGGTTACCAAGTCACTGCTACAGTGTTTCTCCTGGTTACCAAGTCACTGCTACAGTGTTTCTCCTGGTTACTAAGGCACTGCTACAGTGTTTCTCCTGGTTACCAAGGCACTGCTACAGTGTTTCTCCTGGTTACCAAGGCACTGCTACAGTGTTTCTCCTGGTTACCAAGGCACTGCTACAGTGTTTCTCCTGGTTACCAAGGCACTGCTACAGTGTTTCTCCTGGTTACCAAGGCACTGCTACAGTGTGTAAAATAGAACAGAGACGTGTCCGGCACTGAGCCATGTTGCAGGACAAAGAAACCTTAGTCTATGAAAAGGATGTCCTTTGCTGTGAAATAGAAAGTGTGCCAACCTCCCATTTCATTACATGTCCCTACATGTTCCTTGTTGGGTGATTATTGATTGTGAGAAATTTAACTATCTGCGCTAGAACAGTTAAAATCCTAAGTATTTACATTTTGGTAATTTAGCAGACACTTTTATCCAGAGCTACTTCCAGTCAGTGCATTCAGCTAAGGTGTAGCACACATTAACTAACAAGAATATATAATATACTGTATTATAAGACACACACCACCCACTGGGCAAAAACTGGTTCATTCAACGTTGTTTCCACGTCATTTCAACCAAATAAATCAATTTGATAACGTTGAAGCAACGTGGAAAACTCATTGTTGATTTCACGTTGAAATCACGTTAGTTGTTAAAACTAGACATTGAACTGACGTCTCTGCCCTGTGGGCAGGTGCTATTTCTCGAGTTTTATCCTCAGACAGAGTCAAATAGAACAGAGACATGTTATGGTGTCAGGAGCTGGTCAAATAGAGCAGAGACATGTTATGGTGTCAGGAGCTGGTCAAATAGAGCAGAGACATGTTATGGTGTCAGGAGCTGGTCAAATAGAGCAGAGACATGTTATGGTGTCAGGAGCTGGTCAAATAGAACAGAGACATGTTATGGTGTCAGGAGCTGGTCAAATAGAACAGAGACATGTTATGGTGTCAGGAGCTGGTCAAATAGAGCAGAGACATGTTATGATGTCAGGAGCTGGTCAAATAGAGCAGAGACATGTTATGGTGTCAGGAGCTGGTCAAATAGAGCAGAGACATGTTATGGTGTCAGGAGCTGGTCAAATAGAGCAGAGAAACATGTTATGATGTCAGTAGCTGGTCAAATAGAGCAGAGACATGTTATGATGTCAGGAGCTGGTCAAATAGAGCAGAGACATGTTATGGTGTCAGGAGCTGGTCAAATAGAGCAGAGACATGTTATGGTGTCAGGAGCTGGTCAAATAGAGCAGAGAAACATGTTATGATGTCAGTAGCTGGTCAAATAGAGCAGAGAAACATGTTATGGTGTCAGGAGCTGGTCAAATAGAGCAGAGACATGTTATGGTGTCAGGAGCTGGTCAAATAGAACAGAGACATGTTATGGTGTCAGGAGCTGGTCAAATAGAGCAGAGAAACATGTTATGGTGTCAGGAGCTGGTCAAATAGAGCAGAGACATGTTATGGTGTCAGGAGCTGGTCAAATAGAGCAGAGACATGTTATGGTGTCAGGAGCTGGTCAAATAGAGCAGAGACATGTTATGGTGTCAGGAGCTGGTCAAATAGAGCAGAGACATGTTATGATGTCAGGAGCTGGTCAAATAGAGCAGAGACATGTTATGGTGTCAGGAGCTGGTCAAATAGAGCAGAGACATGTTATGGTGTCAGGAGCTGGTCAAATAGAACAGAGACATGTTATGGTGTCAGGAGCTGGTCAAATAGAGCAGAGACATGTTATGATGTCAGGAGCTGGTCAAATAGAGCAGAGACATGTTATGGTGTCAGGAGCTGGTCAAATAGAGCAGAGACATGTTATGGTGTCAGGAGCTGGTCAAATAGAGCAGAGACATGTTATGGTGTCAGGAGCTGGTTTTCTCTTGCTTGTAATAACACTGAAACAGGAAACCCTAAGCCTCCAATAAGCTTCTGAAACCCCCAGCATTTTGGGCCAATAGTTGTACATACCCTGCATGATGGCACCAGGTCATAATGCCCCAGACTCTACCTAGTTTATTGACCCATTGCTGGCAGGCCATGTTTGTTCGGTCCACTTGGCAGGGGGATGCTGTTTCTCAAGGTATCCAGTCCTGTGTGTTGAAATCTTAGTTAGATTGATGTTACATCCTCAGTCCCCGATAGAACCTATCCCTCAGCTTCAGTTCCTGATATACCCTATCCCTAAGTCCCTGATAGACCCTATCCCTATCCCTAAGTCCCTGATAGACCCTATCCCTATCCCTCAGTCCCTGATAGACCCTATCCCTATCCCTCAGTCCCTGATAAACCCTATCCCTATCCCTCAGTCCCTGATAGACCCTATCCCTATCCCTCAGTCCCTGATAGACCCTATCACTATCCCTCAGTCCCTGATAGACCCTATCCCTAAGCCTCAGTCCCTGATAGACCCTATTCCTCAGTCCCTGATAGACCCTATCCCTATCCCTCAGTCCCTGATAAACCCTATCCCTATCCCTCAGTCCCTGATAGACCCTATCCCAAAGCCTCAGTCCCTGATAAACCCTATCCCTATCCCTCAGTCCCTGATAGACCCTATCCCTAAGCCTCAGTCCCTGATAGACCCTATCCCTATCCCTCAGTCCCTGATAGACCCTATCCATAAGCCTCAGTCCCTGATATACCCTATCCCTATCCCTCAGTCCCTGATAGACCCTATCCCTATCCCTCAGTCCCTGATAGACCCTATCCCTATCCCTCAGTCCCTGATAGACCCTATCCCTATCCCTCAGTCCCTGATAGACCCTATCCCTATCCCTTAGTCCCTGATAGACCCTATCCCTAAGCCTCAGTCCCTGATAGACCCTATTCCTCAGTCCCTGATAGACCCTATCCCTATCCCTCAGTCCCTGATAGACCCTATCCCTATCCCTCAGTCCCTGATAAACCCTATCCCTATCCCTCAGTCCCTGATAGACCCTATCCCAAAGCCTCAGTCCCTGATAGACCCTATCCCTATCCCTCAGTCCCTGATAGACCCTATCCCCAAGCCTCAATCCCTGACAGACCCTATCCCTCAGCTTCAGTCCCTGATAGACCCTATCCCTAAGCCTCAGTCCCTGACAGACCCTAACCCTAAACCTCAGTCCCTGACAGACCCTATCCCTAAGCCTCAGTCCCTGATATACCCTATCCCTCAGTCCCTGATAGACCCTATCCCTATCCCTCAGTCCCTGATAGACCCTATCCCCAAGCCTCAGTCCCTGACAGACCCTGTCCCTCAGTCCCTGATAGACCCTATCCCTAAGCCTCAGTCCCTGACAGACCCTATCCCTCAGTCCCTGATAGACCCTATCCCTAACCCTCAGTCCCTGGCAGACCCTAACCCTGAGCAAAGTTGCCGCGTTCACGTGCTAGTCGGACCTAGAAACTCTGAAATGTCCAACTTGCTAATTGGTTGAACCCGGCACATGTATAACTACAACCAGTTAACAAGTCGGAAATGTCAGAGTTTCCTAGTTCCAACAAGCACAGGAACGTGACAATAGTCACCGGCGACATCATCATGATGATGTCATCATGTCATCATCATGATGTCATCATGATGATGTGGCCGGTGACACTTTGCTTCTTGAAAGTCCAATATCTTGAAAACTTGACTGCTGACATGCAAAACATTTTGGGGCTGTATCAACAGTGGACTAATTAAAAAAATAACAAAATATAGTTTTTGAGTGGATTTTTCCTTTAAGTGTTAATGTCTGTCATATTTAGAAACCAAGTAGCCAGGGTGTTTATTTCAGGATTGTACTCCCTGCCTATCTTAATAACTGCTATGAGCTATCTATACAATTAATTTCTTTGTTTTATTCCAATTCAATCTGAAGTCAAAAAAGTATTTTCTTTTCAATCCGTTTTGGGTAAAAATCTAGGGAATATTACAGTTTTCAGACTGAACCACATAAATGGTTTAACTTCTAAAAGGTTTTCATTCAAGGTTCCCTATAAAGAAAGACAGACCAGCGGTAATGAAAATGCCTCCCCTCCTCTAGCTGAAATCATTCCTAGCAATCAACAACACAATCATGGCAGCAACCTTGAAGAACAACAACTGTGTCTGGAGAGCTTACCTTTCAAGTACAGTTTCTAAGCAACCAAAGACACACCAATTACCGAGACAATGTGTGTTTCCCCAGTATCCCGCCACTTGTTGTGACAGAGAGGAGTGGACCACAACCACAATATGGCTGACCAATGCTCTCAGTAACCTTGGGGACAAGTATAGGCTATTGACAAGCTAGCATGAGGGCTGTAACAGCATACTACAGCATTGACAGTCTTTAGTGTACACAGGGGGTGTCAGGGGGGGGGCGTCAGGGGGCGGAATAGCTGTGCTCCAAGGCCAAATAAGCCCCACAGTACACATTACACATTACACAGTCAGGGCCCCATGGTTCACACGACATTTACATTTATGTCATTTAGCAGACGCTCTTATCCAGAGCAACTTACAGGAGCAATTAGGGTTAAGTGCCTTGCTCAAGGGCACATCGGCAGATTTTTCACCTAGTCAGCTCGGGGATTAGAACCAGCGACCTTTCGGTTACTGGCACAACGCTCTTAACCACTAAGCTACCTGCCGCCCCACTACACAGCGTGCTGATCATATAGCAGTGTCGATGGTTCACGCTACACAGTGTGCTGATCAAATCAAATCAAATGTTATTGTCCACATGCGCCGAATACAACAGGTGCAGACATTACAGTGAAATGCTTACCTACAGCCCTTAACCAACAGTGCATTTATTTTTAATAAAAAAGTAGAATAAAACAACAAAAAAGTGTTGAGAAAAAAAGAGCAGAAGTAAAATAAAATAACAGTAGGGAGGCTATATATACAGGGGGGTACCGGTGCAGAGTCAATGGGAAATAACAGTAGGGAGGCTATATATACACGGGGGTACCGGTGCAGAGTCAATGGGAAATAACAGTAGGGAGGCTATATATACAGGGGGGTACAGGTGCAGAGTCAATGGGAAATAACAGTAGGGAGGCTATATATACAGGGGGGTACCGGTGCAGAGTCAATGGGAAATAACAGTAGGGAGGCTATATATACAGGGGGGTACCGGTGCAGAGTCAATGGGAAATAACAGTAGGGAGGCTATATATACAGGGGGGTACCGGTGCAGAGTCAATGTGCGGGGGCACCGGCTAGTTGAGGTAGTTGAAGTAATATGTACATGTGTGCTGATCATATAGCAGGTGTCCATGGTTCACACTACACAGTGTGCTGATCATATAGCAGGTGTCCATGGTTCACACTACACAGTGTGCTGATCATATAGCAGGTGTCCATGGTTCACACTACACAGTGTGCTGATCATATAGCAGTGTCCATGGTTCACACTACACAGTGTGCTGATCATATAGCAGTGTCCATGGTTCACACTACACAGTGTGCTGATCATATAGCAGTGTCCATGGTTCACACTACACAGTGTGCTGATCATATAGCAGGTGTCCATGGTTCACACTACACAGTGTGCTGATCATATAGCAGGTGTCCATGGTTCACACTACACAGTGTGCTGATCATATAGCAGGTGTCCATGGTTCACACTACACAGTGTGCTGATCATATAGCAGGTGTCCATGGTTCACACTACACAGTGTGCTGATCATATAGCAGTGTCCATGGTTCACACTACACAGTGTGCTGATCATATAGCAGGTGTCCATGGTTCACACTACACAGTGTGCTGATCATATAGCAGGTGTCCATGGTTCACACTACACAGTGTGCTGATCATATAGCAGGTGTCCATGGTTCACACTACAAAGTGTGCTGATCATATAGCAGGGCCTCATGGTTTTGTACACCAGGTTCAAACAGCTGGAAAAACAATATTTTTTTAATTATTGAAAATATATTTCACAGCGGTTTAGATGGTACAATGATTCTCTACACTCTGAGTGCTTGTTTTGTCACATACACTGAAATAAGGCAAACTATTAGAATTTTAGCATCCAGGAAATGTCAAAGCGATTCCTGCATATTGCACCTTTAAATCCTTTGTAAAAATCACGTCACAATGGCCCATCAGCTTGAAACCTTTCAGGGTCATCAAAGACATTACTATTTAAACCAGTTTAAATCCACTCTGATCTTGTCCTTTCTGTCATTCTGTGAACCCTGTCCGTTGCTGCTTGCAGCTATAAGTTGCCGTTCTCTATGTAAGTGAGAGAACTACTAAAAGAAAAGTAGGCGAAGCCAAAAAATATTTAATGCTTTTTCTTGCGTACTTCTGAATCACTAAACATTCTCTATTGGCAAAGTTTCCTTCCACGTACAACAATAAATCAGGCTCCTTATGCAAATACTGAAGAGGAGCGATTGGAGCCCCACCTACCTACAAAAGCAACACACTGCAACCAAAGATACCGGTAACTTTCCCGTTTTGTCTGCGCTGCAACCCTCCGCCGTCACACTCTCGGGGTGGGGTTTCTAGTTCAGCTACGTGGAGAATAGCGACCGTCTGGTAGAGTGATGTCACACAACGAATAGACGCAAGACCGAAGCGGTGACTGATTGTTATAGCTGGGGAAGACGCACCTGTTGAACAACAGGCTCACAACGATATTCCACTTTTACGTATTTCTTCGAAGCTTTTGGCTGCGTTTGAAAGTTCAGAATGACGGACACAATAATGACCAACGGGATCAAGGACCGAGCGGGTCAGAATGGATATTTTAAAAAGGTGAGTGATTTTTTAAGTTTTTATGATAAAGATGAAAGCGCAGTTACAAACCGTGTACTTTTGAATGGCCTCTGTCCATTATAAACGCAGTATTTCTGCTTTCACTGAAATGAATAGTGGCCTAGTGGACGTATTTCTAATGTATTTCATCTCTATCAAAGCAACCGGTGTTGATGTCTGGCGAACTACCTGTTTGATTAGTGGTTTATACCCAATTTTTTTTTTAATACGATAACGCTATCTGCGGTTTTTAATGGGGCAGTGGCCAGCCTAATGGACATTTATCTCACAGGCTACTGTGAATACATTATCAGGTATTTATGGAATGCTTTTATCTACTGAGGTGTGTGTGTGTGTGTGTGTGTGTGTGTGTTCGTTCCTGCCTGTGTGTCTGTGGTGTGTGTGTCTTTCTGTGGAACATGCCCCTGGATGACAAGCTGGCATGGTTGGAGAGATAGCGGACAGACTGCCAGAAGATACCGACCCTACCGTTACGCTCGTTTACACTGAGCTGCACAGGGGTCGGAACACAATCATGGTTACATTAAATATATATAAATAAATAAATAAATAAATAGGTCAATTAGCAGACGCTCTTATCCAGAGCAACTTACAGGAGCAATTAGGGTTAAGTGCCTTGCTCAAGGGCACATCGACAGATTTTTCACCTAGTCGGCTTGGGGATTAGAACCAGCGACCTTTCGGTTACTGGTACAATGCTCTTAACCACTAAGCTACACCCTGGAACTGGTGCGAGATACGGGCCCGGAAAACGTACCTCAATGCAAGGCTGGGATATGCCACTGTTCTCCAAACTTTACCTTTTAATCCACAGGTTCCACACTGCTCCATCTGGAAGATTGAAATACTGCTGGTTTTCCCTGAACACTGCCCTTTTCGTCCTCATGCTAGCTAGCAGTAGCTACAGCAGCCACCTCATGCTAGCTAGCAGTAGCTACAGCAGCCACCTCATGCTAGCTAGCAGTAGCTACAGCAGCTGTTATGAAGGTAGCCTAGCAGTTAAGAGCGTTGGGCCAGTAACCGAAAGGTCGCTGGTTCGAATCCCCGAGCCGGCAAGATGAGAAAATCTGCCGTTCTGCCCATGAGCAAGGCAGTTAACCCCCGACAACAACTTCTCCCCGTGGGGCCGTGATGTCAATAGTCCCCCGCACCTCTCTGATTCAGAGGGGTTGGGTTAAATGCGTTCAGTTAAGCAACTGACTAGGTACCCCCCCCCCTTTCCCCCTTTCCTAAAGGTAAAGTTTGGAGAACAGTGGCATATCCCAGCCTTGCATTGAGGTACGTTTTCCAGCCCGTATCTCGCACCAGTTCCAGGGTGTGTTAATGTAACCATGATTGTGTTCCCACCCCTGTGCAGCTCAGTGTAAACAGGCGTAACGGTCGGTGTCTTCTGGCAAGCTGACAGACAGAGTTATGGATGAGGAATTCCAGCCAGGCATCGGTCGTTGCCCCCAGAACATTCCTTTTACATTAGGCCTAGGCTGTGTCCCAAATGGTACCCTATCCCCAATGGGTCCTGGTCAAATGGTACCCTATCCCCAATGGGTCCTGGTCAAATGGTACCCTATCCCCAATGGGTCCTGGTCAAATGGTACCCTATCCCCAATGGGTCCTGGTCAAATGGCTCACTATCCCCTATGGGTCCTGGTCAAATGGTACCCTATCCCCAATGGGTCCTGGTCAAATGGTACCCTATCCCCAATGGGTCCTGGTCAAATGGCTCACTATCCCCTATGGGTCCTGGTCTAAAGTAGTGCACTATATAGGGAATAGGGTGCCATTCTCTGGTCTAAAGTAGTGCACTATATAGGGAATAGGGTGCCATTCTCTGGTCTAAAGTAGTGCACTATATAGGGAATAGGGTACCATTCTCTGGTCTAAAGTAGTGCTCTATATAGGGAATAGGGTGCCATTCTCTGGTCTAAAGTAGTGCACTATATAGGGAATAGAATGCCATTTGGGTTACAGCCAATGAAAGACCTGTCATGAAACCTGAGTTATTTTTCCGGGAGGTAGTTTCACTGGGATTTAATCTGTGATCCCTGGAAGTGTATCTGTAGAAAATGGTTTAGTTTCTGGTAAGACAGGATGTAGTTAACATGTTGACTCTTCATTTGTATAATAGATGTCCCCGGAAGCTCAGGGTATAGCCTATTAAATAGATCACGATAAATACTTTTTTTTTTTATACAGATTGTCTGGTGTGTCTTTCTCATAGTCATAGGCTAATAATATGCCATTTAGCAGACGCTTTTATCCAAAGCGACTTACAGTCATGTGTGCATACATTTTTACGTATGGGTGGTCCCGGGGATCGAACCCACTACCCTGGCGTTACAAGCGCCATGCTCTACCAATTGAGCTACAGTAGTGCTTCGGCTAGTTGCGGTACATGTCAATATCAACAGTGTCCTGTAACCTTTTATCTATGGAGGAAGAGTATTCACTAGTCTGTCGTTGAGTAATGGGCTATGTCCCAAATAGCACCCTATTCTCTATGTACACTGTACACTACTGTTGACCAGATCCTATAGGGTGCCATTTGACGCAACCGTGGTGTAATGTGTTGACTCTGGCTGTCACAGTTCTCACAGGCTGAACCAGTGCAGTTACATATTTGTGCGGCCGCCGGGGCAGAGGCTTGTTTTCATAGTCAACCCCTAGTTAGTACGGCGATGAAAATGATTGGGGTTAGGGGTTGAAAGGGGTTAGGGGTTGAAAAGGTTCTTTGTTGTGGTCAAGCTGCCCTGATCTCCCTGTGAAGAGAGTCTGGCTGTAGGCTTTGTAGCGGACTTCCTGTGTCTATTAATGCTCTGTTATTAGTCTGATGATCAAGGGAGAGGGGGGAGTTGGACCTCTCTCCTTTTCTATTCTCTCTGTCTCTAGCTCTCTCTACTTCTCTCTCTCTATATATATATATATACCTCTCTCTCTCTCTCTCTCTCTCTCTCTCTCTCTCTCTCTACCTCTCTCTACCGCTCTCTCTGTCTCTGTCTCTCTCGCTCCGTCTCTCTCTCTCTAGCTCTCTCTCTCTACCTCTCTCTCGCTCTACCGCTCTCTCTCTATCTCTCTCTCTACCTCTCTCTCTCTCTCGTGTAGAATGCTGATTGAATTGAAGTATAGTATATTTCATGCAACACTGCCTTGAGCTTCTCATAGTGTCTTCACACACCACAACAACCTTTCCCACTCCTGTAAGTAGGCTGTTCAAGCCAAAGCTCGGTCTCTGTCTGAAGAGTTTTGCACATTTATGAAACCACAGGGCTATAAGCCATACAGGAGTGTACTGGTAATTTGGTCATGTTTAAAAGAGATTTGTGATTTGGAAACAGTGTTTGGCGTTGGTGGAACTGGAGTTTTCAGTTAAGTGGAGCATTGGCCCTTTTTTCTCTTCTGTCTCTGTTTCAGTTTCAGTCTCTTTCTTTTCTGTCTCTGTTTCAGTTTCAGTCTCTTTCTCTTCTGTCTCTGTTTCAGTCTCTTTCTCTTCTGTCTCTGTTTCAGTCTCTTTCTCTTCTGTCTCTGTTTCAGTCTCTTTCTCTTCTGTCTCTGTTTCAGTCTCTTTCTCTTCTGTCTCTGTTTCAGTCTCTTTCTCTTCTGTCTCTGTTTCAGTCTCTTTCTCTTCTGTCTCTGTTTCAGTCTCTTTCTCTTCTGTCTCTGTTTCAGTCTCTTTCTCTTCTGTCTCTGTTTCAGTCTCTTTCTCTTCTGTCTCTGTTTCAGTCTCTTTCTCTTCTGTCTCTGTTTCAGTCTCTTTCTCTTCTGTCTCTGTTTCAGTCTCTTTCTCTTCTGTCTCTGTTTCAGTCTCTTTCTCTTCTGTTTCAGTCTCTTTCTCTTCTGTTTCAGTCTCTTTCTCTTCTGTCTCTGTTTGTCTCTTTCTCTTCTGTCTCTGTTTCAGACTCTCTCTGTCTCTTCTCTTCTCTGCTTGGTGAGAATGAGCTCAGTGATTTACTATGTTGCTCTAACAGACGCTCCACAGACTCGCTGCTCTACTCCTTGTCTGCCCACAGATAATCCTGTGAGATGCCGTGGTAACGCGGTTTCAGGCCAGGTTCCCAAACCTCTGCTGTTTCCCTGAGCTGGTTTCAGGCCAGGTTCCCAAACCTCTGCTGTTTCCCTGAGCTGGTTTCAGGCCAGGTTCCCAAACCTCTGCTGTTTCCCTGAGCTGGTTTCAGGCCAGGTTCCCAAACCTCTGCTGTTTCCCTGAGCTGGTTTCAGGCCGGGTTCCCAAACCTCTGCTGTTTCCCTGAGCTGGTTTCAGGCCAGGTTCCCAAACCTCTGCTGTTTCCCTGAGCTGGTTTCAAGCCGGGTTCCCAAACCTCTGCTGTTTCCCTGAGCTGGTTTCAAGCCGGGTTCCCAAACCTCTGCTGTTTCCCTGAGCTGGTTTCAGGCCAGGTTCCCAAACCTCTGCTGTTTCCCTGAGCTGGTTTCAGGCCGGGTTCCCAAACCTGTGCTGTTTCCCTGAGCTGGTTTCAGGCCGGGTTCCCAAACCTCTGCTGTTTCCCTGAGCTGGTTTCAGTCCTCTCTGCCCTGCTACCACCATAGAGATCCTGTAATCTAATTCCTAGTGTTATGGCAGCCGCGGTCTTGAGAGGGAAAAGGCTGAATAAGGTACCATTAGGGATGTTTCTTCTCCAGTCCGACAGCAGCAAGATACAGTGGGGAAAAAAAGTATTTGTGCAAGTTGTCCCACTTAAAAAGATGAGAGGCCTGTAATTTTCATCATAGGTACACGTCAACTATGACAGACAAAATTAGAAAAAACATTCCAGAAAATCACATTGTAGGATTTTTAATGAATTTATTTGCAAATTATGGTGGAAAATAAGTATTTGGTCACCTACAAACAAGCAAGATTTCTGGCTCTCACAGACCTGTAATTTCTTCTTTAAGAGGCTTCTCTGTCCTCCACTCGTTACCTGTATTAATGGCACCTGTTTGAACTTGTTATCAGTATAAAAGACACCTGTCCACAACCTCAAACAGTCACACTCCAAACTCCACTATGGCCAAGACCAAAGAGCTGTCAAAGGACACCAGAAACAAAATTGTAGACCTGCACCAGGCTGGGAAGACTGAATCTGCAATAGGTAAGTAGCTTGGTTTGAAGAAATCAACTGTGGGAGCAATTATTAGGAAATGGAAGACATACAAGACCACTGATAATCTCCCTCGATCTGGGGCTCCACGCAAGATCTCACCCCGTGGGGTCAAAATGATCACAAGAACGGTGAGCAAAAATCCCAGAACCACACGGGGGGGCCTAGTGAATGACCTGCAGAGAGCTGGGACCAAAGTAACAAAGCCTACCATCAGTAACACACTACGCTGCCAGGGACTCAAATCCTGCAGTGCCAGACGTGTCCCCCTGCTTAAGCCAGTACATGTCCAGGCCCATCTGAAGTTTGCTAGAGTGCATTTGGATGATCCAGAAGAGGATTGGGAGAATGTCATATGGTCAGATGAAACCAAAATATAACTTTTTGGTAAAAACTCAACTCGTCGTGTTTGGAGGACAAAGAATGCTGAGTTGCATCCAAAGAACACCATACCTACTGTGAAGCATGGGGGTGGAAACATCATGCTTTGGGGCTGTTTTTCTGCAAAGGGACCAGGACGACTGATCCGTGTAAAGGAAATAATGAATGGGGCCATGTATCGTGAGATTTTGAGTGAAAACCTCCTTCCATCAGCAAGGGCATTGAAGATGAAACGTGGCTGGGACTTTCAGCATGACAATGATCCCAAACACCACCCGGGCAGCGAAGGAGTGGCTTCGTAAGAAGCATTTCAAGGTCCTGGAGTGGCCTAGCCAGTCTCCAGATCTCAACCCCATAGAAAATCTTGGGAGGGAGTTGAAAGTCTGTGTTGCCCAGCGACAGCCCCAAAACATCACTGCTCTAGAGGAGATCTGCATGGAGGAATGGGCAAAAATACCAGCAACAGTGTGTGAAAACCTTGTGAAGACTTACAGAAAACGTTTGACCTGTGTCATTGCCAACAAAGGGTATATAACAAAGTATTGAGAAACTTTTGTTATTGACCAAATACTTATTTTCCACCATAATATGCAAATAAATTCATTAGAAATCCTACAATGTGATTTTCTGGATTTCTTTTCCTCATTTTGTCTGTCATAGTTGACGTGTACCTATGATGAAAGTTACAGGTCTCTCTCATCTTTTTAAGTGGGAGAACTTGCACAATTGGTGGCTGACTAAATACTTTTTTTTCCCCCACTTTACCATTGACGTAGAATCAGCCCAAGGCTGTCCCGGTCACAACCCACGCAGACAAATTGACAACATGTGCCCTGGCCCAGAGAAAGAGAGACTAGGACTGCATCCCAAATGGCATCCTATTCCCTCTGGTCAAAAGTAGTGCACTGGGAAGGGAACAGGTCTCTGGTCAAAAGTAGTGCACTATATACGGAATAGGGTGCCATTTTGGGACACGATCTAGGACTGCTGCCTGCCTCTGCAGTCTGTCTGGACAATGTCAGAGGAAACACAGTGAAATGCCCCCCTGTGGGGTTTCTACTGCAAAAGAACACTGAAACACCCCTTTAAGAAACACTCCAGCTACTTCCCTTCAGTTAGGGACGGTTTAACCACGTTGGCTACATCCTATTGTGCTGATGCAGTGAGAACTAAACCGAGGGTGAACGAGGGTGAACTCTCACCTTATTTCTAGCCTCCTGCCCTATCTGGACAGTTTGTATTACGTATATAGAGGCATGTACCACCATGAACCCATCACTCTAAATTCACGTTCTTTATGTTAACGTTACACAACAAATACACTCCCTCCCTCATTCTGAATGGTCCTGCTCAACGGAAAGGGGCCTCTTTCAGTAGCCTGTCGAAAGAAAAGAGAGGCAGCCAAACTGAACTGTTCCCTGATTTGCTATTTCTGCGTCCCAAATGGCCCCCTGTCCTCCGGGCCCACAGGGCCCCGGTCAGAGTAGTGCACTATGAAGGGTGCCGTTTTGGGACGCAGCCGTAACTCGGGGCTTGTTATTGGGAGCTTGTTAGTGGTCTGGCCTGGCCTGCAGACACGGTCCCAGTCTGTTGGTCCAGACTGTAGCTGCTAAGGACTGAGAGAGACTGAGAGTCTTTGTCCCAGGCTGAGCTCTGTTACTAATGAACACCCTAATAGGACTCCTGTTCTGGGCCTGTGTTCCCAAAGCGCCCCAGAGTAGGGACCTAATCGTACATCAGGACTCCTGTTCTGGGCCTGTTCCCAAAGCGCCCCAGAGTAGGGACCTAATCGTACATCAGGACTCTGTTCTGGGCCTGTTCCCAAAGCGCCCCAGAGTAGGGACCTAATCGTACATCAGGACTCCTGTTCTGGGCCTGTTCCCAAAGCGCCCCAGAGTAGGGACCTAATCGTACATCAGGACTCTGTTCTGGGATGCTTTGTGAATACGTGCCATGGACTCTTCCCATTCTGGACTGTTCTGATAGGGCTCTGGAAAGTTCCGGACACACATTGATCCCTACAGTGCACTGTTTCTTTACTATAACTTAGATTGACACTTGACAACTGACTAAATCGATTTCAGCTAGCTGCCGTATCTGATGGATCAGTCAGGTAACATCCTTGGGACTAGGGATTCATATTTTCCCTAAAATCTACAGAGTTTCAATACCGGGAATAGTTCATATTGATCCAGAGAGTTCCGGGAAATACAGCAAAAATCAGAAGTGCCCATTTTTTAAAGTGTTTTAAAACCAAGATATGGTCACTATGCCAGGGTTCTCCCCAAATGAGACCTTGTTGGCTTGGCTGCACAGTCGGAGTATAGCCTTGTCGAATCATGCAAACTTTATAACGGCAGTCAAACAAAAGTCAAATGACCATAGTTGATAAGTAAGCTTGCTAGATAACCTCCTTCAATGAATGACAGAATATCTCCTGCATTTGGCAAAATCAAGTTGATGATTATAAATGTGTTCCCGAGTGGCGCAGTGGTCTAAGGCACTGCATCGCAGTGCTAGCTGTGCCACTAGAGATCCTGGTTAGAATCCAGGCTCTGTCATAGCCGGCCGCGACCGGGAGACCCATGGGGCGGCGCACAATTGGCCCAGCGTCGTCCAGGGTAGGGGAGGGAATGGCCGGCAGGGAGGTAGCTCAGTTGGTAGAGCATGGCGTTTGCAACGCCAGGGTTGTGGGTTCGATTCCCACGGGGGGCCAGTATGAAAATAAAAAAGAATAATGTATGCACTAACTGTAAGTCGCTCTGGATAAGAGCGTCTGCTAAATGACGTAAATGTATAAAGATGGCAGATCAGCTCATGAAAAACTGGGAAGGTGAAGAGTAGAAATGGTTTAAATATGAAGGTATCTTAACGGGGACCAACTGTATCCATATCTACTGTCCATACCGTTTGTTGATCACACATTCTCTACCTAAGCTCTATATAGGCAGCAATACGAGGCAGGGGGGAAATGTTATAGAGGTATTTAGACATGTATAGGCTAGACGTGCTTTGATAATGCAATTTATGGATTACAGAATAAAGTTAGGAATGTCCATGCGAGACAGGAGTCAGGATTTGGGGTTTCAGTGGGATTGGGACAGGACAGGAAAATAGCCTATAACAGGGTTCTTCAATACCGGTCCTGGAGGGCCGAAACACCTCTGTCTTTCATCCTCTCCTTCTAATCAGGGGCTGATTCAGACCCGGGACACCAGGTGAGTGCAATTAACTACCAGGTAGAAATAAAAAAACAGAAGTGTTTCGGCCCTCCAGGACTGGAATTGAAGAACCCTGGCCTATAAACTCTAGGACAGGAGAAGGTAGAATTTTCCCTCATGCCTCTCTGAATTGTTAACAGACTTCATGTCCGTGACAGAGATGCCTACGTAGTGAACTGTCCATAGGCCTATCAAATGTGTGACTTTCTGAAGAGTCACAATGACATCTCAAAGAGGCACACGTTATTTTATAGGCTATACTGTAAGGGGTTTCCTGTGGGGTTTATTAACTGCGTTGGGGTCGCTTGTGCAGTCCAGAAGTGTCAATTGTGTGTTTTGAATTTATGGTGACTTTGTGTGAAGTAAATATGCTAGGCTAAAGGTTTCCATGACAACCTGTTTGGATTATGTGCTATTGATTTTTTGCTAATCCGATGCTGAGCAGGTTGTGTATTTTGTGGAATTGCATTAGTGCCATATTTGGGGGGGGAGTGTTGTCATTTCCCGGGTCTTGTCATATATATTTTTTCCGGAAAATGTAATGAGTGTTCCTGGGATATACCCGTGATCCCGGTTACCCATATTAATCCCTATTTGGGACTAACCTGGGGTTGAGAAAGACTGCCCTGGGTGGTTGTGGGAACTGTTCTCTGACATTTTGTCACTTCCTTTGAGATACAGATCACATGTCCCTCTGTGTCCTTTAGTGGAGAGGAGGAGACAGATCACATGTCCCTCTGTGTCCTTTAGTGGAGAGGAGGAGACAGATCACATGTCCCCCTGTGTCCTTTAGTGGAGAGGAGGAGACAGATCACATGTCCCCCTGTGTCCTTTAGTGAAGTGGAGGAGACAGATCACATGTCCATCTGTGTCCTTTAGTGAAGAGGAGACAGATCACATGTCCCTCTGTGTCCTTTAGTGGAGAGGAGGAGACAGATCACATGTCCCCCGTGTCCTTTAGTGAAGTGGAGGAGGCAGATCACATGTCCATCTGTGTCCTTTAGTGAAGAGGAGACAGATCACATGTCCCTCTGTGTCCTTTAGTGGAGAGGAGGAGACAGATCACATGTCCCTCTGTGTCCTTTAATGAAGAGGAGGAGACAGATCACATGTCCATCTGTGTCCTTTAGTGGAGAAGAGGAGACAGATCACATGTCCCTCTGTGTCCTTTAGTGGAGAGGAGGAGGAAGAGCAGTGAGTCACATGGTCAGGTGACTCCGGTTTAGGTTTCCCTCCGAGAGCTTTGATGCTAGCTGGAGGAATGTGATAATCTCTCTGGATCAGAGCTGTAGTTTCTGACTGAACCTCACACACACACACACACACACACACACGCACACAGACACACACACACACAGACACACACACACAGACACACACACACAGACACACACACACACACACAGACACACACACACACAAACACACACACACACACACACACGCGCACTCACACGCACACAGACACACACACACAGACACACACACACAGACACACACAGACACACACAGACACACACACACAGACACACAGACACACACACACACGCACACACTGGTTCCTCTTGAGCATCAACACACCTGGCGGCTTTGTCTGAACCAGTCCGGATCAACATCATTCATGTAGTCAGTGGTACCATTTTTCAACAGAGCCCACAGGGAAGTAGTGCACTATGTTGGGAATATGGTACCGTTTTTCAACAGAGCCCACAGGGAAGTTGGGATGCCATTTGGGATGCACCAGAGTTTATAACAGCTGATATCTTTCTTTCAGTGGTTTCCTTAGAGACAACAGCTGATATCTTTCTTTCAGTGGTTTCCTTAGAGACAACAGCTGATATCTTTCTTTCAGTGGTTTCCTTAGGGACAACGACACCTTGAAAACAAACAGTCCAGGGCTGGGTATTGTGATGGAGGTTACAGCTTTCTTTTGATGGTCTAATGTCGTCATAAAGATTATTATCATGACATCATCATGAATGAGTGTAATAAAGTGGTATTGGTGCTGTATTGGCATAGTATCAACATATTGTCATAGGGCAAGCCCTGTCATAGGGCAAGCCCTGTCATAGGGCAAGCCCTGCGAGTCTTCTGGCCCTCCCTCCCTCTGATGTAATGGTCTTATTTCCATACAGCGATCAGAGCAGCTGCCTCTCTCTCTGTCTCTCTGTCTCTCTGTCTCTCTCTGTCTCTCTCTGTCTCTCTCTGTCTCTCTCTGTCTCTCTGTCTCTCTGTCTCTCTCTGTCTGTCTCTATTCCACAGCCATAGCTGCTCTCTGACCTTGCCAAGCCAAACCTCTCCTTGTCTTTTATTCTACTTTCATTGGGTGATTCATGATAGTCTATGAAAGCAATTCACCCCCCCCCCCCCCCCCACCAGTACTGTTGTGTGTTGAGGAACAGTGTGAACCATACCTGCTCTGACAGGTGACATCATTCTGCTTGGTGTTCACTTGTTACAGTAGTGTTTTATGTGTCCAATAATTAAATATTAGAAGGAAATAAGATGTAAATATTTTTGGGGGATGTTTACTTGTTAGGCCTATGTTCAGGAAGTTGTCTACTTCCGTCAGAGTTGAGTTGGGTTTAGAGAAAGGAATCCGCTGTTGATCAAAGTGAGAGAGGACATTTCTATCAATCTATTTTTAGTCACTGAGATACATTCAGTAACTCTCCTTGTTCAGCCCTATGACCTCACCATGTTTTAATGCTATGGGATACACCCACTGTGTTGGGCACATAGAGATCCTATAACCTCACCATGTTTAATGCTATGGGATACACCCACTGTGTTGGGCACATAGATCCTATAACCTCACCATGTTTAATCCTGTGGGATACACCCACTGTGTTGGGCACATAGAGATCCTATAACCTCACCATGTTTAATGCTATGGGATACACCCACTGTGTTGGGCACATAGAGATCCTATAACCTCACCATGTTAGGATATTACATTACATTACATTTTAGACGCTACACCCACTGTGTATAGAGATCCTATAACCTCATCATGTTTAATCCTGTGGGATACACCCACTGTGTTGGGTACATAGAGATCCTATAACCTCACCATGTTTAATGCTATAGGATATTACATTACATTTTAGACGCTACACCCACTGTGCATAGAGATCCTATAACTCGGTGTTCTATTTCATTCTGTGGTTATGCATCTGTAGGGGTCATCATATTGCTGAGCAGAACTATGTGTTGCTAAGCTGACTTGTGGTGACACAGTGTACACGACACACCTCTCTCATACAGCCAGCTCTGATACTGGCTAGGGACACAGAAACATTACATTCTAACCTCGTAGACTGACTCTTATTCAATTGACCTCTACGACTCATAGAAATGAACGTAATGTTACTGTGTCCTTGTCTATCTGTGTGTGTTGACATAGTTAGGTCTGGCAGCCTGTTGCTCTGACACCAGAAGAACAGGTAGTTAGGTCTGGCAGCCTGTTGCTCTGACACCAGAATAACAGGTAGTTAGGTCTGGCAGCCTGTTGCTCTGACACCAGAAGAACAGGTAGTTAGGTCTGGCAGCCTGTTTCTCTGACACCAGAAGAACAGGTAGTTAGGTCTGGCAGCCTGTTGCTCTGACACCAGAAGAACAGGTAGTTAGGTCTGGCAGCCTGTTGCTCTGACACCAGAAGAACAGGTAGTTAGGTCTGGCAGCCTGTTGCTCTGATACTAGAAGAACAGGTAGTTAGGTCTGGCAGCCTGTTGCTCTGACACCAGAAGAACAGGTAGTTAGGTCTGGCAGCCTGTTGCTCTGATACTAGAAGAACAGGTAGTTAGGTCTGGCAGCCTGTTGCTCTGACACCAGAAGAACAGGTAGTTAGGTCTGGCAGCCTGTTGCTCTGACACCAGAAGAACAGGTAGTTAGGTCTGGCAGCCTGTTGCTCTGACACCAGAAGAACAGGTAGTTAGGTCTGGCAGCCTGTTGCTCTGACACCAGAAGAACAGGTAGTTAGGTCTGGCAGCCTGTTGCTCTGACACCAGAAGAACAGGTAGTTAGGTCTGGCAGCCTGTTTCTCTGACACCAGAAGAACAGGTAGTTAGGTCTGGCAGCCTGTTGCTCTGACACCAGAAGAACAGGTAGTTAGGTCTGGCAGCCTGTTGCTCTGACACCAGAAGAACAGGTAGTTAGGTCTGGCAGCCTGTTGCTCTGATACTAGAAGAACAGGTAGTTAGGTCTGGCAGCCTGTTGCTCTGACACCAGAAGAACAGGTAGTTAGGTCTGGCAGCCTGTTGCTCTGATACTAGAAGAACAGGTAGTTAGGTCTGGCAGCCTGTTGCTCTGACACCAGAAGAACAGGTAGTTAGGTCTGGCAGCCTGTTGCTCTGACACCAGAAGAACAGGTAGTTAGGTCTGGCAGCCTGTTGCTCTGACACCAGAAGAACAGGTAGTTAGGTCTGGCAGCCTGTTGCTCTGACACCAGAAGAACAGGTAGTTAGGTCTGGCAGCCTGTTGCTCTGACACCAGAAGAACAGGTAGTTAGGTCTGGCAGCCTGTTGCTCTGACACCAGAAGAACAGGTAGTGAGTTCTGAAGTCCATTTGGGTTTAAGTCCAGAGGGGGAAGAAGCACGTGGGACTGTCAACCTCGTCCTTAATTACAGCTTGTTGTGAGGTTCTGGTCGTATCATCAAGACATACAACATCATCAAAGGCAGCTTGGAGCCTGACCTGGGGAGCCTGACCTGGGGAGCCTGACCTGGGGAGCCTGACCTGGGGAGCCTGACCTGGGGAGCCTGACCTGGGGAGCCTGACCTGGGGAGCCTGACCTGGGGAGCCTGACCTGGGGAGCCTGACCTGGGGAGCCTGACCTGGGGAGTCTGACCTGGGGAGTCTGACCTGGTCACCTACAGTGGGGGAAAAAAGTATTTAGTCAGCCACCAATTGTGCAGGTTCTCCCACTTAAAAAGATGAGAGAGGCCTGTAATTTTCATCATAGGTACACGTCAACTATGACAGACAAAATGAGAAAAAAAATTCCAGAAAATCACATTGTAGGATTTTTAATGAATTTATTTGCAAATTATGGTGGAAAATAAGTATTTGGTCAATAACAAAAGTTTCTCAATACTTTGTTATATACCCTTTGTTGGCAATGACACAGGTCAAACATTTTCTGTAAGTCTTCAAAAGGTTTCACACACTGTTTCACACACTGCTCTCGCTGGGCAACACGGACTTTCAACTCCCTCCAAAGATTTTCTATGGGGTTGAGATCTGGAGACTGGCTAGGCCACTCCAGGACCTTGAAATGCTTCTTACGAAGCCACTCCTTCGTTGCCCGGGTGGTGTGTTTGGGATCATTGTCATGCTGAAAGACCCAGCCACGTTTCATCTTCAATGCCCTTGCTGATGGAAGGAGGTTTTCACTCAAAATCTCACGATACATGGCCCCATTCATTATTTCCTTTACACGGATCAGTCGTCCTGGTCCCTTTGCAGAAAAACAGCCCCAAAGCATGATGTTTCCACCCCCATGCTTCACAGTAGGTATGGTGTTCTTTGGATGCAACTCAGCATTCTTTGTCCTCCAAACACGACGAGTTGAGTTTTTACCAAAAAGTTCTATTTTGGTTTCATCTGACCATATGACATTCTCCCAATCCTCTTCTGGATCATCCAAATGCACACTAGCAAACTTCAGACGGGCCTGGACATGTACTGGCTTAAGCAGGGGGACACGTCTGGGTCTGCAGGATTTGAGTCCCTGGCGGCGTAGTGTGTTACTAATGGTAGGCTTTGTTACTTTGGTCCCAGCTCTCTGCAGGTCATTCACTAGGTCCCCCTGTGTGGTTCTGGGATTTTTGCTCACCGTTCTTGTGATCATTTTGACCCCACGGGGTGAGATCTTGCGTGGAGCCCCAGATCGAGGGAGATTATCAGTGGTCTTGTATGTCTTCCATTTCCTAATAATTGCTCCCACAGTTGATTTCTTCAAACCAAGCTGCTTACCTATTGCAGATTCAGTCTTCCCAGCCTGGTGCAGGTCTACAATTTTGTTTCTGGTGTCCTTTGACAGCTCTTTGGTCTTGGCCATAGTGGAGTTTGGAGTATGACTGTTTGAGGTTGTGGACAGGTGTCTTTTATACTGATAACAAGTTCAAACAGGTGCCATTAATACAGGTAACGAGTGGAGGACAGAGGAGCCTCTTAAAGAAGAAGTTACAGGTCTGTGAGAGCCAGAAATCTTGCTTGTTTGTAGGTGACCAAATACTTATTTTCCACCATAATTAGCAAATAAATTCATTAAAAATCCTACAATGTGATTTTCTGGATTTTTTTTTCTTCTCAATTTGTCTGTCATAGTTGACGTGTACCTATGATGAAAATTACAGGCCTCTCTCATCTTTTTAAGTGGGAGAACTTGCACAATTGGTGACTGACTAAATACTTTTTCCCCCCACTGTATCTAGTACAGTACAGCTCCCTCAACGAATGTCTTTCCTGGGTTTTTTGTATTGCATCCCATGAACTGTACAGTCAATAAGGTCTCTCACCCTGACTAACCTTGTCGTAGCCGGCCGCGACCGGGAGACCCACGGGGCGGCGCACAATTGGCCCAGCGTCGTCCAGGGTAGGGGAGGGAATGGCCGGCAGGGATGTAGCTCAGTTGGTAGAGCATGGCGTTTGCAACGCCAGGGTTGTGGGTTCGCTTCCCACGGGGGGCCAGTATAAAAATAATAATGTATGCACTCACTAATTGTAAGTGGCTCTGGATAAGAGCGTCTGCTAAATGACGTGAATGTAATGTAAATGTAAATGACACTAGTCCAGTCTCTGAGGACAGATCCTAACGGTCTCTGAGGACAGATCCTAACGGTCTCTGAGGACAGATCCTAACGGTCTCCGTTCTCTTCCTGTCTGTTCTGTAGGGATGGAACCCGTTAGCCCTGACAGGACGCTCCAAGCTGCAGAATGAGAGAGCCAGTCTCAACCAGCAGATCATTAGACAGATGAGGATGAGGGCCGGGGCAGAGAACCTTCTACGGTACGTACACACACAGACAGACACACACACAGACACACACACACACACACACACACACACACACACACACACACACACACACACACACACAGACACACACACAGAGATGAGGATGAGGGCCGGGGCAGAGAACCTTCTACGGTACGTACACACACAGACGCACACAGACGCACACAGACGCACACAGACGCACACAGACGCACACAGACGCACACAGACGCACACAGACGCACACAGACACACACAGAGACACACAGACAGACACAGACACACAGACACAGACACAGACACACACAGACGCACACAGACACACACAGACACACACAGAGATGAGGATGAGAGCCGGGGCTGAGAACCTTCTACGGTACGTACAGACACACACACACACACAGACACACACACACACACACAGACACACACAGACACACACACACACAGAGCCAGGGTTGAGAACCTTCAACGGTACGTACTGTTATTATACACACGGTCTCACACACGTACGCTAACAGGAAGACGCACACAGCAGCCTCCATTACAGGAGAGCAGACCCTGGATGGTCAGACAGTCACTGTCCCAGCATCCAACCCAGCCATGCAGAAGGCTCCGGATGAAAAATGGATGCACTCACTAACTGTAAGTCGCTCTGGATAAGAGCGTCTGCTAAAATGACAAAAAAATGTAAAATAATGTTGTGAAGAAGGAATGAAGTTATTACATCATTTTTGTCTGGTAGTAACCCTTAGTCGGTTTCAGCAGCCCTGGGCTTGAATGTGTAGAGGATAGGGTGCTGTTTGGGACACGTTGTTGTTGTTGTTGTTAAAGGGTTTCACTCCTCCGTCTCACCTGTCTGTCATCCCTCTGTCACGGAGGTGTCGCCAGAGTCTCACCTGTCAGAAGCTCCTTTCAGACTAATCAAAGGGTGAGATAGAACAGGAAGTCAAAAAGACAAAACATTCCTCATAGTTCAGACGAACCGGTAGGATTGTCAAATGTTTTCCTGCCGACGTTACTTAAACACCTTCTGAACTGAGTGTCGGCAGTCCATCTCTTTTTGTGTTCACGCAGCAAAGACCTTGAAGTCGTCAGCCACTCAGCCTTTTTGTGTTCACGCAGCAAAGACCTTGAAGTCGTCAGCCACTCAGCCTTGTTAAAATACTCCAAACCAGAAGGTGGCAGTAGTGTTGTTTGGCAATGCGTGTTCGTGTGTGTGTCGCTTAGTTTATGGTCTAGATTCCAATGTTAGCTAGCTATCTAGATAGCTGCGCTAATGTTTGCTATTTTGTAGAAAGCCCCCGTTTAATAATAGCCAGATGGCCACAGCTAGATAACTAAGAAACAATTGAATTCAGTCTCCATAATCCCATACTGCCAGTGGCAGCCCATAGACAAATGTTTAGCTAACTAACGTTAGCATATTCGCAAGCTAGCACAAGAAATACGTTTGTAACCTCCACAAGGTTGTCAATAAAGTTTTGCATTTGATCTGCGGTGAGGTGAGGCTGTTATTCTGTGTTTTCCCAGAATGCCTCTCTGTGTGTGTATACGGTCCAGGTTAGCAAACACAGAGAACGATGATGCCTGGCTAATCAGTTGCCCCGGTGACCTGGCCTACTGTTTAGTGTGTTGTGCGTTGCCATGGTGGCAGGCGGACACGGGCTCGTGCCCAGTGTGTGACGAATCTCCTTTTGACGTCAACAGCAGCTTGTTACCCATCACCCTCCCTCTCCCTCTCCTCACTGTCTCCTCTCCCCTTGTGGTTGTGTGGTTTGGCTGAGGCCTGTGGGAGCTAGCAGGAACTGATATGAACAGCCTGTAATATGAATACAGTACAGGTCATTATGGCTGGGGGTATGGAGCTGGGGATATGGAGCTGGGGATATGGAGCTGGGGATATGGAGTAGTCTCTCTGTCTCTCTCTGTCTCTCTCTGTCTCTCTCTGTCTCTCTCTCTCTCTGTCTCTCTCTGTCTCTCTCTGTCTCTCTCTGTCTCTCTCTGTCTCTCTCTGTCTCTCTCTGTCTCTGTCTCTGTCTGTCTCTCTGTCTCTCTCTCTGTGTGTGTCACCCCCTGCCCCGGGTTATTGGATGGGGTTAGAGGTCAAACGAGTGACTAATTGCTACACACAGGAAGTGTCAGTCCAGCCCTGTGGACCTGCAGATCTGACCCCAGGGTTACTTTGTGATTTTATTTATTTATGAACACTAACTGTAGAGGGGGTACAGAGAGGGAACTGGGGAAGGGCCAATGAAGAGGTTGATCTTGGCCCACTTCCTTCAACTTTTATTTTTATTTTATTTTTTACAAATGACCTCTATGTGCATGAATATACTTTTTAGTATAAAAGTGAAGTGAATCCCATTTATGGAAACTAGTCTTCAGCGTTCTGGATAAAGTATGAATGACAAGGTATCTAGTGATGGGTATTATTATGTATCTAGTGATGGGTATTATTATGGATCTAGTGATGGGTATTATTATGTATCTAGTGATGGGTATTATTATGGATCTAGTGATGGGTATTATTATGGATCTAGTGATGGGTATTATTATGGATCTAGTGATGGGTATTATTATGGATCTAGTGATGGGTTTTATTATGTATCTAGTGATGGGTATTATTATGTATCTAGTGATGGGTATTATTATGTATCTAGACCTCTCTTGTTTACCTTCTGCATCTATGTGGGGTGCTGAACCCTGACCTAGGGATCAGTCTCTCTGTCTGACCCCTGACCTGGGGACCAGTCAGTAGACCAGTCTCTCTGTCTGAACCCTGACCTGGGGACCAGTCTCTCTGTCTGACCCCTGACCTGGGGCCCAGTCTCTCTGTCTGACCCCTGACCTGGGGACCAGTCTCTCTGTCTGAACCCTGACCTGGGGACCAGTCTCTCTGTCTGACCCCTGACCTGGGGACCAGTCTCTCTGTCTGACCCCTGACCTGGGGACCAGTCTCTCTGTCTGACCCCTGACCTGGGGACCAGTCTCTCTGTCTGACCCCTGACCTGGGGACCAGTCTCTCTGTCTGACCCCTGACCTGGGGACCAGTCTCTCTCTGTCTGACCCCTGACCTGGGGACCAGTCTCTCTGTCTGACCCTTGACCTGGGGACCAGTCTCTCTGTCTGACCCTTGACCTGGGGACCAGTCTCTCTGTCTGAACCCTGACCTGGGGACCAGTCTCTCTGTCTGACCCCTGACCTGGGGACCAGTCTCTCTCTGTCTGACCCCTGACCTGGGGACCAGTCTCTCTCTGTCTGACCCCTGACCTGGGGACCAGTCTCTCTGTCTGACCCCTGACCTAGGGACCAGTCTCTCTGTCTGACCCCTGACCTAGTGTTATCTAAGGTTCTGATATTACATGAGGCTGTGCTGGAGCAGCTGTCAGCATCAAAGAGCTCTGCATTCCTCCCAGTATTTCCAGGCAAGCTGCTAGCCGTCCTTGGCCCAGTCCACAGTGGGTGGAACCGGGGCAGACGATGGACTCAGCAGTGTGTGTTCGTCTGCCAACACCGCAGCGGGTAGAACCAATGAGTAGGTGCAGAGAGACTGAGTTTTGAAGTTTCAGGTGCTTCTATGTTTCTTGGGTGGTAAGATGCATTATTCCAACATGCATACCTAAGGATATAGGTGGTCCACCGTAGCTCAGTTGGTAGAGCATGGCGCTTGCAATGCCAGAATAGTGGGTTTGATTTCTGGGACCACCCATACATAAGAAATGTATGCACGAATTACTGTAAGTTGCGTTGGATAAAAGTGTCTGCTAAATGGCATATATTATTATCTTGATTTGGTAGGGGACTTTGAACTTTGAAACAATAAGCAGGTCTGAAGAGATGGGTTATGTTCCACCTGTCTTTTCTACCCGGCTGTTCACCTGGAATGTTCCAGCATTCCTGACCTCTGGGGAGTGGCAGAGAGAGAGAGGCAGGTGAACTACGAAGGTGACCTGTTGACCACCAGTTTATTCCTCTGCCCTCCCCTATACCCTCACCTGGCCTGTCTGCCTCTCTGCCTCTCTGTCTCTCTGTCTCTCTGTCTGTCTGTCTGTCTGTCTGTCTGCCTCTGTCTGTCTGCCTGTCTCTCTGTCTGTCTGTCTGTCTGTCTGTCTGTGTCTGTCTGTGTCTGTCTCTGTATCTCTCTCTGTATCTCTGTCTGTCTGTCTGTCTGTCTGTCTCTCTGTATGTCTGTCTGTCTGTCTGTCTGTCTGTCTGTATCTCTCTCTGTATCTCTCTCTGTATCTCTCTCTGTATCTCTCTCTGTATCTCTCTCTGTATCTCTGTCTGTCTCTCTGTATCTATCTCTCTCTCTGTATCTCTCTCCGTCTGTTGTCAGGTTTCAGTAGTTCGACGTTCCTCCACCCTCCTCTCTCTCCTAGCAGCAGTTAAAGAAGTGTACTGACCAGACCGACTGGTTTATCCAGGTTTATTTCTGTGGAGTCACTCCCTGCTAGTAATCCACTGGTCTCTACTGTCTCTCTACTGTCTCTCTACTGTTCTAACCCCCCCTTTCCAATGTGTATTGTGAATGCTAACATGTCTTCCCGTCTCCAGGGCGACCTCCAACAACAAGGTGTGTGAGATGGTTGGTCTGGAGCTCAGCTATATCAACTCCAACCTGCAGCTCCTCATGGAGCAGCTGGAGGGGCTCAACAGCTCAGTGGAAGTCTACCAGAACGTCCAGTGAGTATACTACACCCTTTAAACCCTTTGCACTCCCCTTTTACCCCCCTACACCACCCAACCACCCAACCACCCACCACCCTACCACCCTACCACCCTACCACCCTACCACCCAACCACGCTACCACCCTACCACGCCACCACCCTACCACGCCACCACCCTACCACCCTACCACCCAACCACCCTACCACGCTACCACCCAACCACCCACCACCCTACCACGCTACCACCCTACCACGCCACCACCCTACCACGCCACCACCCTACCACCCAACCACCCTACCACCCAACCACCCCACCACCCAACCACCCTACCTATCATGCTACATGTGTTCATGTGAGAATTTGCCTTAACATAATACAGTCATACAGTGAGCTACAAAAGGATTGGGACGGTGAATGTTGTTGTTTTGGCTCTGTACTCCAGCATTTTGGATTTGACAATGAGATTAAAGTGCTGCCAGTTATAATTTGAGGGTATTTTCAATCATATCGGGTGAACAGTTTAGAAATTACAGGAACCTTAATACACTACAGTCAACTGGGCCTTAAATAAAACACCAGCAACATTAATAAACACAAAATGCACACACACATTGCTGTGGAATGCGGAGGGCTTTGACATGCTTTAATTAGGCTGACATGCATCACAGCAGCTCAGGGGCTTCACATAAAGAACTGGTGAGGGGCTTCACATAAAGAACTGGAGAGGGGCTTCACATAAAGAACTGGAGAGGGGCTTCACATAAAGAACTGGAGAGGGGCTTCACATAAAGAACTGGAGAGGGGCTTCACATAAAGAACTGGTGAGGGGCTTCACATAAAGAACTGGTGAGGGGCTTCACATAAAGAACTGGTGAGGGGCTTCACATAAAGAACTGGAGAGGGGCTTCACATAAAGAACTGGAGAGGGGCTTCACATAAAGAACTGGAGAGGGGCTTCACATAAAGAACTGGAGAGGGGCTTCACATAAAGAACTGGAGAGGGGCTTCACATAAAGAACTGGAGAGGGGCTTCACATAAAGAACTGGAGAGGGGCTTCACATAAAGAACTGGAGAGGGGCTTCACATAAAGAACTGGAGAGGGGCTTCACATAAAGAACTGGAGAGGGGCTTCACATAAAGAACTGGAGAGGGGCTTCACATAAAAACAAAGAACTGGTGAGGGGCTTCACATAAAGAACTGGTGAGGGGCTTCACATAAAGAACTGGAGAGGGGCTTCACATAAAGAACTGGAGAGGGGCTTCACATAAAGAACTGGAGAGGGGCTTCACATAAAAACAAAGAACTGGTGAGAGAGCGAGCAACAGAGCGAGGGAACAGAACCGGCCTGTCTGGTTGAGAACAGAAACACAAAGGATTATGGATGAGGAACCAGTGAGCTCAGAAGATTAACACATTTTTTACATTTTTTTACGTTTTAGTCATTTAGCAGACGCTCTTATCCAGAGCGACTTACAGTTAGTGAGTGCATACATTTTTTTTTTTTCATACTGGCCCCCCGTAGGGAAACGAACCCACAACCCTGGCGTTGCAAGCGCCATGCTCTACCAACTGAGCTACACGGGGCCAGTACACCCACTCATATGTCTGAGGAAGTTATCATGGACCCGTCTTCAGTTAGTAGGTCACAGGTGAGAAACACCCACTGGTCTGATGAGGAAGTTAGCATGGACCCGTCTTCAGTTAGCAGGTCACAGGTGAGAAACACCCACTGGTCTGATGAGGAAGTTATCATGGACCCGTCTTCAGTTAGCAGGTCACAGTTGTGAGCCAGTTTGTTTCGTTTTGTGTGTCTCAACATCCTAGATAGGTACAGCTTATATACAACATCGCAAATTGATCCACATTCAACCAAGTTATTGCTGGAAATAGCATGCCTTTTAAAAGCTCCTATCTATCGCAGAATATCACAAACACTCAACATTGAACTTAGTTACAATTTAGGACGGGCATCAATACACACCCACAGCTTGGGTTTGGAAAACAGAAAATCACAAAAGAGAGTGAGGGGGAGGGAGAACACTCTTAGCCTCTACTCTAAGGGCACTTTCACATATCCCCTTATGATCTGGATCCTGGAGGGTTTGGTACCCTGACCCTGGAGGGTTTGGTACCCTGACCCTGGAGGGTTTGGTACCCTGACCCTGGAGGGTTTGGTACCCTGACCCTGGAGGGTTTGGTACCCTGACACTGGAGGGTTTGGTACCCTGACACTGGAGGGTTTGGTACCCTGGCCCTGGAGGGTTTGGTACCCTGACCCTGGAGGGTTTGGTACCCTGACCCTGGAGGGTTTGGTACCCTGGTCCTGGTCCTGGAGGGTTTGGTACCCTGGTCCTGACCCTGGAGGGTTTGGTACCCTGACCCTGGAGGGTTTGGTACCCTGACACTGGAGGGTTTGGTACCCTGACACTGGAGGGTTTGGTACCCTGGCCCTGGAGGGTTTGGTACCCTGACCCTGGAGGGTTTGGTACCCTGACCCTGGAGGGTTTGGTACCCTGGTCCTGGTCCTGGAGGGTTTGGTACCCTGGTCCTGACCCTGGAGGGTTTGGTACCCTGGCCCTGATCCTGGAGGGTTTGGTACCCTGGCCCTGATCCTGGAGGGTTTGGTACCCTGGCCCTGATCCTGGAGGGTTTGGTACCCTGGCCCTGATCCTGGAGGGTTTGGTACCCTGACCCTGGAGGGTTTGGTACCCTGACCCGTGCTATAAAGCATGTGTGAAAAGCAAACGAATGCTGACTGAAACGAATCCTGGACCTGCGTGAGTACTAGGTCCAAGATCCAGGACCAGAGTACCAGGTGTTGTGGCGTGGCAGCGCGAGTCGGGTGGAACTTTTCATATAATAATAATAATAATAATAATATGCCATTTAGCAGACGCTTTTATCCAAAGCGACTTACAGTCATGCGTGCATACATTTTTTTTTGTGTGTATGGGTGGTCCCGGGGATCGAACCCACTACCTTAGCGTTACAAGCGCCGTGCTCTACCAGCTGAGCTACAGAGGACCACATATAGAATGTGCGTCTTGCTAATCGCACCCTGAAACTGTTATTTTCAGGTCTTATCAAGAGAACATCCCTGGTCATCCCTACTGCCTCTGATCTGGCGGACTCACTAAACACAAATGCTTAGTTTGTAAATTATGTTGGAGTGTCCCCCTGGCTATCTGTAAATTAATTTTAAAAAACAAAACAAGGAAATGGTGCCCCCCAGTTTGTTTAATATAAGGAATTTGAAATCATTTTTACTTTTACTTTTGATACTTAAGTAGATTTTAGCAATTATATTTACTTTTGATACTTAAGTATATATAAAACCAAATACTTTTACACAAGTAGTATTTTACTGGGTGACTTGGGTACTTTTTCCACCACTGGAAAACGCCCTCAGCCTCTCTCTGTATGCAGCCAGACATTGGAAAACGCCCTCAGCCTCTCTCTGTATGCAGCCAGACACTGGAAAACGCCCTCAGCCTCTCTCTGTATGCAGCCACACACTGGAAAACGCCCTCAGCCTCTCTCTGTATGCAGCCACACACTGGAAAACGCCCTCAGCCTCTCTCTGTATGCAGCCACACACTCCTCAGTAAGACAACATGTTCTCCATGGCAACCACAACCAAACATAACATCCTGATTGGTCAGATGTTAGCGAGTGCCCTATCTGAGGCCCAATCAGAGTCCCTGGAGACCGGCCCAAGCACGTTCTCTTTCTTCCAGTTCTGGTAAGAAGGTCTGGAGGCCAAATGGGACCCGATTCCTTTAATTGTGCACTACTGAAGCGGCAGGTAGCTTAGTGGTTAAGAGCGTTGTGCCAGTAACCGAAAGGTCGCTGGTTCTAATCCCCGAGCCGACTAGGTGAAAAATCTGTCGATGTGCCCTTGAGCAAGGCACTTAACCCTAATTGCTCCTGTAAGTCGCTCTGGATAAGAGCGTCTGCTAAATGACTAAAATGTAAAAATGTAAATGTACTTTTGATCAGACCCAAAGGGAATAGGGTGCCATTTTGGGACGTATCCCTGGTGTAGTGGTGTTGTCTGTTGTACCATTGCATTGCCCTCTCTGAGTAACAGATTCTCAGAAGGCCTAAAAGCCTTTTTAATACGTTGTTGGCCTACTTGGCACTTGGTTTGAGTGTTTTTTTGGGGGTTCAGCTCCTTTTATAAGGTTGTTTGTGTGAGACGGAACAGGGATATCTAATGACCTATATAAAAGAGACTGCCGGTGCCAGCCTCGCTGAGGGTGAAGCATGCCTATGTTGCATCCCAAACGGTACCCTATTCCCTATATAGTGCACTACTTTTGACCAGAGAATGGCACCCTATTCCCTATATAGTGCACTACTTTAGACCAGAGAATGGCACCCTATTCCCTATATAGTGCACTACTTTAGACCAGAGAATGCCACCCTATTCCCTATATAGTGCACTACTTTAGACCAGAGAATGCCACCCTATTCCCTATATAGTGCACTACTTTTGACCACAGCTGTGTGTTTCCTGGTCAAAAGTAGGGCACTATATAGGATGCCGTTTGGGACGGAGCCCCAGACTACAGTGACCCCCTAACCCCCTTCTCCTGGAGAAGCTCCATGTTAACCCTTTTAGGGTCTGTGTCTTTGGGTGGCTTTTTACTGAGGGATGGAATGCCCCAGACTACAGTGACCCCCTAACCCCCTTCTCCTGGAGAAGCTCCGTGTTAACCCTTTTAGGGTCTGTGTCTTTGGGTGGCTTTTTACTGAGGGATGGAATGCCCCAGACTACAGTCACCCCCTAACCCCCTTCTCCTGGAGAAGCTCCATGTGAACCCTTTTAGGGTCTGTGTCTTTGGGTGTCTTTTTACTGAGGGATGGAATGCCCCAGATGTGCTCTGGGATATCTGGGTCGGATTCCCTGGACTGCAAAGTAAAACTCTCCCTGGCAGCTCCCCACCTCCCCCAAACCCTCTCCCCTCTATCAGGCTGGCAGCTCCCCACCTCCCCCAAACCCTCTCCCCTCTATCAGGCTAGCAGCTCCCCACCTCCCCCAAACCCTCTCCCCTGGCAGCTCCCCACCTCCCCCAAACCCTCTCCCCTCTATCAGGCTAGCAGCTCCCCACCTCCCCCAAACCCTCTCCCCTGGCAGCTCCCCACCTCCCCCAAACCCTCTCCCCTCTATCAGGCTAGCAGCTCCCCACCTCCCCCAAACCCTCTCCCCTCTATCAGGCTGGCAGCTCCCCACCTCCCCCAAACCCTCTCCCCTGGCAGCTCCCCACCTCCCCCAAACCCTCTCCCCTCTATCAGGCTAGCAGCTCCCCACCTCCCCCAAACCCTCTCCCCTCTATCAGGCTAGCAGCTCCCCACCTCCCCCAAACCCTCTCCCCTCTATCAGGCTAGCAGCTCCCCACCTCCCCCAAACCCTCTCCCCTGGCAGCTCCCCACCTCCCCCAAACCCTCTCCCCTCTATCAGGCTAGCAGCTCCCCACCTCCCCCAAACCCTCTCCCCTCTATCAGGCTAGCAGCTCCCCACCTCCCCCAAACCCTCTCCCCTCTATCAGGCTAGCAGCTCCCCACCTCCCCCAAACCCTCTCCCCTCTATCAGGCTAGCAGCTCCCCACCTCCCCCACCTCCTCTCCCCTCTATCAGGCTGGCAGCTCCCCACCTCCCCCAAACCCTCTCCCCTCTATCAGGCTAGCAGCTCCCCACCTCCCCCAAACCCTCTCCCCTCTATCAGGCTGGCAGCTCCCCACCTCCCCCAAACCCTCTCCCCTCTATCAGGCTAGCAGCTCCCCACCTCCCCCACCTCCTCTCCCCTCTATCAGGCTGGCAGCTCCCCACCTCCCCCAAACCCTCTCCCCTCTATCAGGCTAGCAGCTCCCCACCTCCCCCACCTCCTCTCCCCTCTATCAGGCTGGCAGCTCCCCACCTCCCCCAAACCCTCTCCCCTCTATCAGGCTAGCAGCTCCCCACCTCCCCCAAACCCTCTCCCCTCTATCAGGCTAGCAGCTCCCCACCTCCCCCAAACCCTCTCCCCTCTATCAGGCTAGCAGCTCCCCACCTCCCCCAAACCCTCTCCCCTCTATCAGGCTAGCAGCTCCCCACCTCCCCCAAACCCTCTCCCCTCTATCAGGCTAGCAGCTCCCCACCTCCCCCAAACCCTCTCCCCTCTATCAGGCTGGCAGCTCCCCACCTCCCCCAAACCCTCTCCCCTCTATCAGGCTAGCAGCTCCCCACCTCCCCCAAACCCTCTCCCCTCTATCAGGCTAGCAGCTCCCCACCTCCCCCAAACCCTCTCCCCTCTATCAGGCTAGCAGCTCCCCACCTCCCCCAAACCCTCTCCCCTCTATCAGGCTGGCAGCTCCCCACCTCCCCCAAACCCTCTCCCCTCTATCAGGCTAGCAGCTCCCCACCTCCCCCACCTCCTCTCCCCTCTATCAGGCTAGCAGCTCCCCACCTCCCCCAAACCCTCTCCCCTCTATCAGGCTGGCAGCTCCCCACCTCCCCCAAACCCTCTCCCCTCTATCAGGCTGGCAGCTCCCCACCTCCCCCAAACCCTCTCCCCTCTATCAGGCTGGCAGCTCCCCACCTCCCCCAAACCCTCTCCCCTCTATCAGGCTAGCAGCTCCCCACCTCCCCCAAACCCTCTATCAGGCTGGCAGCTCCCCACCTCCCCCAAACCATCTCCCCTCTATCAGGCTGGCAGCTCCCCACCTCCCCCAAACCATCTCCCCTCTATCAGGCTAGCAGCTCCCCACCTCCCCCAAACCCTCTCCCCTCTATCAGGCTAGCAGCTCCCCACCTCCCCCAAACCCTCTCCCCTCTATCAGGCTGGCAGCTCCCCACCTCCCCCAAACCCTCTCCCCTCTATCAGGCTAGCAGCTCCCCATCTCCCCCAAACCCTCTCCCCTCTATCAGGCTGGCAGCTCCCCACCTCCCCCAAACCCTCTATCAGGCTAGCAGCTCCCCACCTCCCCCAAACCCTCTATCAGGCTGGCAGCTCCCCACCTCCCCCAAACCCTCTCCCCTCTATCAGGCTGGCAGCTCCCCACCTCCCCCAAACCCTCTCCCCTCTATCAGGCTAGCAGCTCCCCACCTCCCCCAAACCCTCTCCCCTCTATCAGGCTGGCAGCTCCCCACCTCCCCCAAACCCTCTATCAGGCTAGCAGCTCCCCACCTCCCCCAAACCCTCTATCAGGCTGGCAGCTCCCCACCTCCCCCAAACCCTCTCCCCTCTATCAGGCTAGCAGCTCCCCACCTCCCCCAAACCCTCTCCCCTCTATCAGGCTGGCAGCTCCCCACCTCCCCCAAACCCTCTCCCCTCTATCAGGCTGGCAGCTCCCCACCTCCCCCAAACCCTCTCCCCTCTATCAGGCTAGCAGCTCCCCACCTCCCCCAAACCCTCTCCCCTCTATCAGGCTAGCAGCTCCCCACCTCCCCCAAACCCTCTCCCCTCTATCAGGCTGGCAGCTCCCCACCTCCCCCAAACCCTCTATCAGGCTAGCAGCTCCCCACCTCCCCCAAACCCTCTCCCCTCTATCAGGCTGGCAGCTCCCCACCTCCCCCAAACCCTCTCCCCTCTATCAGGCTAGCAGCTCCCCACCTCCCCCAAACCCTCTCCCCTCTATCAGGCTAGCAGCTCCCCACCTCCCCCAAACCCTCTCCCCTCTATCAGGCTAGCAGCTCCCCACCTCCCCCAAACCCTCTCCCCTCTATCAGGCTAGCAGCTCCCCACCTCCCCCAAACCCTCTCCCCTCTATCAGGCTGGCAGCTCCCCACCTCCCCCAAACCCTCTCCCCTCTATCAGGCTAGCAGCTCCCCACCTCCCCCAAACCCTCTCCCCTCTATCAGGCTGGCAGCTCCCCACCTCCCCCAAACCCTCTCCCCTCTATCAGGCTGGCAGCTCCCCACCTCCCCCAAACCCTCTCCCCTCTATCAGGCTGGCAGCTCCCCACCTCCCCCAAACCCTCTCCCCTCTATCAGGCTAGCAGCTCCCCACCTCCCCCAAACCCTCTCCCCTCTATCAGGCTGGCAGCTCCCCACCTCCCCCAAACCCTCTCCCCTCTATCAGGCTAGCAGCTCCCCACCTCCCCCAAACCCTCTCCCCTCTATCAGGCTAGCAGCTCCCCACCTCCCCCAAACCCTCTCCCCTCTATCAGGCTAGCAGCTCCCCACCTCCCCCAAACCCTCTCCCCTCTATCAGGCTGGCAGCTCCCCACCTCCCCCAAACCCTCTCCCCTCTATCAGGCTAGCAGCTCCCCACCTCCCCCAAACCCTCTCCCCTCTATCAGGCTGGCAGCTCCCCACCTCCCCCAAACCCTCTCCCCTCTATCAGGCTGGCAGCTCCCCACCTCCCCCAAACCCTCTCCCCTCTATCAGGCTAGCAGCTCCCCACCTCCCCCAAACCCTCTCCCCTCTATCAGGCTAGCAGCTCCCCACCTCCCCCAAACCCTCTCCCCTCTATCAGGCTGGCAGCTCCCCACCTCCCCCAAACCCTCTCCCCTCTATCAGGCTGGCAGCTCCCCACCTCCCCCAAACCCTCTCCCCTCTATCAGGCTGGCAGCTCCCCACCTCCCCCAAACCCTCTCCCCTCTATCAGGCTAGCAGCTCCCCACCTCCCCCAAACCCTCTCCCCTCTATCAGGCTGGCAGCTCCCCACCTCCCCCAAACCCTCTCCCCTCTATCAGGCTAGCAGCTCCCCACCTCCCCCAAACCCTCTCCCCTCTATCAGGCTGGCAGCTCCCCACCTCCCCCAAACCCTCTATCAGGCTAGCAGCTCCCCACCTCCCCCAAACCCTCTATCAGGCTGGCAGCTCCCCACCTCCCCCAAACCCTCTCCCCTCTATCAGGCTGGCAGCTCCCCACCTCCCCCAAACCCTCTCCCCTCTATCAGGCTGGCAGCTCCCCACCTCCCCCAAACCCTCTCCCCTCTATCAGGCTAGCAGCTCCCCACCTCCCCCAAACCCTCTCCCCTCTATCAGGCTGGCAGCTCCCCACCTCCCCCAAACCCTCTATCAGGCTAGCAGCTCCCCCAAACCCTCTCCCCTCTATCAAGTCATACGGGAGCAGACATACCCCAGCCATGGGAACAGCCTTTGTTGCTCTCTCCCATCAGCCTCTATTTCAGCCCCACAGAGACCAAGTCACCTGCTCCGTCTCTCTCTCTCTCTCTACCCAGAGACAGTGCTACAAGGAACGCTGTTAAAGCCCGACCACAGAGACCAAGTCACCTGCTCTGTCTCTCTCTCTCTCTCTCTCTCTCTCTCTACCCAGAGACAATGGTTCAGCCTTTATAATCCTGCTGTAGACCAGAAACACACCGCTGCAGCCTCCTGCACTGCCTGTCACTCCTTTGTGTCTGTGACTGTGGGAATACCAAAGGCCTCCGGGTGTTGGGTTAGAACGGCGTATTCGCCCAGCCCAGCGCAGCACAATGTCAGTTCTTAGTCACCTGTACTCTTAACACCACAATAGACAGCTGAGCTTCATTCTACCAGTCTACCTGCCTGTAATATTACCTCAGCCTGAGGTAGGGCAGAGACCCGCGGAACAAAGGACCTCCTCTCCTTTCTCCTATGTTCCCTCTTTCTAGCAGCATGTTCTGCCCCTCTTCCTCAAGTGCTCTCCTTTCCCTCAGACCGGATCTAACTGGTTTCAGCATGAGGTAAAGTGACAAAGACTGCAGTTCTCCTGTAGTGGAAATCTGCTTCATGAGACTTTCTGGCTAACACTACAGGTCCATGATGTGAGGATATATTGATGTTTACTGGCTAACACTACAGGTCCATGATGTGGGGATATATTGATGTTTACTGGCTAAAAGTACAGGTCCATGATGTGAGGATATATTGATGTTTACTGGCTAACACTACAGGTCCATGATGTGAGGATATATTGATGTTTACTGGCTAACACTACAGGTCCATGATGTAAGGATATATTGATGTTTACTGGCTAACACTACAGGTCCATGATGTGAGGATATATTGATGTTTACTGGCTAACACTACAGGTCCATGATGTGAGGATATATTGATGTGCTTCCGCACTGTGAACCCAAAGCCTCCTCAACATCTCAATTAGCACAATGACTTGCAGAGTATGAAAGCATGTCTCTTCCTGATGGAGCACATCAGAAGAGCCAGAGAGCACTCAGCTGTGTTGGGCTGGTTAGTTCATTATGGCTGGAGCCAGAGAGCACTCAGCTGTGTTGGGCTGGTTAGTTCATTAGGACTGGAGCCAGAGAGCACTCAGCTGTGTTGGGCTGGTTAGTTCATTAGGACTGGAGCCAGAGAGCACTCAGCTGTGTTGGGCTGGTTAGCCCTACTGTACTGCAGTCTTTAATGTACTGCAGTCTTTAATGTACTGCAGTCTTTACTGTACTGCAGTCTTTAATGTACTGCAGTCTTTAATGTACTGCAGTCTTTACTGTGAATAGTGTTATGTCTGGGATGACCTACTGTACTGCTCAGTATCTGTTTGGATACAGATGTGTACTGGATCAAACCAGCACTAGTGAGCCAGTAGTGACTGACAGAGCAAATTGTTTGTCTTAAGCAGCTGGAGATTGTGTGAATGTGTGTTGGTCAGTGATAATATGTAGCGAGACCATACTTCTATGTTAGGAGTGGATTCTGAAGGAGTATACACACCCTTCTCTTGCTAGTTTCACTTTAAGCTAAAGGGATGTTTGACATTTTCTACAAACTCTCCCTCCTAATCGGGACCTTATTTTAGTCAGCTGATATTTCCTGATAAGAAGCTGTAGCTGGTCTGCGTCTGTCAACAACCTCCCCCAGCAGACTAGGACCTAATAGAGACCCCAGCAGACTAGGACTAGGATATATAATATATATATATTCTTTTTTATATATTTTTTGTCATTTAGCAGACGCTCTTATCCAGAGCGATTTACAGGAGCAATTAGGGTTAAGTGCCTTGCTCAAGGGCACATCGACAGATTTTTCACCTAGTCAGCTCAGGGATTAGAACCAGCGACCTTTCGGTTACTGGCACAACGCTCTTAACCACTAAGCTACCTGCCGCCCATTGTATGCATTTGTTGGTCACAGATACCTTTTTTAAAAACTAAAAAAGTGGAGCATGGATCAGAAAACCAGTCAGTGTCTGGTGTGACCACTGTTTTCCTCATGCAGCGTGACACATCTCCTTCACATAGAGTTGATCAGGCTGTTGATTGTGGCCTGTGGAATGTTGTCCCACTCCTCTTCAATGGCTGTGCGAAGTAGCTGGATATCAAATTGTATTTGTCACATGCGCCGAATACAACAAGTGTAGACCTTACCGTGAAATGCTTACTTACAAGCACTTAACCAACAACGCAGTTTCAAGAAAAATAAGAGTTATGAAAAATATGTACTGAATAAACTAAAGTAAAAAAATAAAAGAGCAACAATAAAATAACAATAACGAGGCTATATACAGGGGGTACCGGTACAGAGTCAATGTGCGGGGGTACAGGTTAGTCGAGGTAATTGAGGTAATTTGTACATATCGTGGGAGGGGGGGAGGGGGAGGGGGGGGGGGGGGACATCCTTGCTTGGTTACACGTCGTCTGCGGTTGTGAGGTCGGTTGAACGTACTGCCAAATTCTCTAAAACGACGTTGGAGGCGGCTTAAGGTAGAGAAATTAACATTCAATTATCTGGCGACCGCTCTGGAGGACATTCATGTAGTCAGCATGCCAGTTGCACGCTCCCTCAACTTGAGACATCTGTGGCATTATGTTAAGGTGCACCTGTGTAATGATCATTCTGTTTAATCAGCTTCTTGACATGCCACGCCTTTTTAGGTGGATGGATGATCTTGGTAAAGGAGAAATGCTCACTAACAGGGATGTAAACAAATTTGTGCACAATTTTACATAAGCTTTTTTGTCCGTATGGAACATTTCTGGGATCTTTTCTTTCAGCTTGTGAAACATGGGACCAACACTTTACATGTTGTGTTTTATATTTTTTGTTCAGTGTATATAGAGCAGACACAGACCAAATGGGACACTATTCCCCTCAGGGCTCTGATAAAACGTAGTGTGCTACATAGGGAATAGGGTTGGATGCAAACAAGTTATTCAAACAAAGCTACCAGACACAGCTACTAAATATAGAGTAGTGGGTGTTGGTTTGAGTAAGGGGGGGCCCTGTTGGTTTGAGTAAGGGGGGCCCTGTTGGTTTGAGTAAGGGGGGCCCTGTTGGTTTGAGTAAGGGGGGCCCTGTTGGTTTGAGTAAGGGGGGGCCCTGTTGGTTTGAGTAAGGGGGGCCCTGTTGGTTTGAGTAAGGGGGGCCCTGTTGGTTTGAGTAAGGGGGGCCCTGTTGGTTTGAGTAAGGGGGGGCCCTGTTGGTTTGAGTAAGGGGGGCCCTGTTGGTTTGAGTAAGGGGGGCCCTGTTGGTTTGAGGAAGGGGGGCCCTGTTGGTTTGAGGAAGGTGGACCCAGAAACCTCATGATGTTTGCCCTGGGTTGTAACGTATTGTGGTGCAGTGATGGCGTGTCTGTATGAAAAGAGAGACTGTTGTCAAAGGGTGTTCCCTCTGGCCTCCAATGTTAAGAGCAAATATACAGTGCCTTGCAAAAGTATTAATCTCCCTTGGCGTTTTTCCTATTTTGTTGCATTACAACCTGTAATTTAAATATATTTTTTTGGATTTCATGTAATGGACATACACAAAATACTCCAAATTGGTGAAGTGAAATGAAAAAAATAACTTGTTTCAAAACATTCTAAAAAATAAATACCGGAAAAGTGGTGCGTATTCACCCCCTTTGCTATGAAGCCCCTAAATAAGATCTGGTGCAACCAATTACCTTCAGAAGTCACATAATTAGTTAGATTGCACACAGGTGGACTTTAAGTGTCACATGATCTCAGTGTATATATACACCTGTTCTGAAATGCCCCAGAGTCTGCAACACCACTAAGCAAGGGGCAGCACCAAGCAAGCGGCACCATGAAGACCAAGGATCTCTCCAAACAGGTCAGGGACAAAGTTGTGGAGAAGTACAGATCAGGGTTGGGTTATAAAAAAATATCAGAAACTTTGAACATCCCACGGAGCACCATTTAAATCCATTATTAAGAATATGGCACCACAACAAACCTGCCAATAGAGGTCCGCCCACCAAAACTCACAGACCAGGCAGGGAGGGCATTAATCAGAGAGGCAACAAAGAGACCAAAGATAACCCTGAAGGAACGACAAAGCTCCACAGTGGAGATTGGAATATCTGTCCATAGGACCACTTTAAGCCATACGATCCACAGAGCTGGGCTTTACGGAAGAGTGGCCAGAAAAAAAGCCATTGCTTAAAGAAAAAAATAAGCAAACACGTTTGGTGTTCGCCAAAAGGCATGTGGGAGACTCCCCAAACATATGGAAGAAGGTACTCTGGTCAGATGAGACTAAAATTGAGCTTTTTGGCCATCAAGGAAAACACTATGTCTGGCGCAAACCCAACACCTCTCATCACCACGAGAACACCATCCCTACATGACCCTAGGCATACTGCTAAAGCAACACTCGAGTGGTTTAAGGGGAAACATTTAAATGTCTTGGAATGGCCTAGTCAAAGCCCAGACCTCAATCCAATTGAGAATCTGTGGTATGACTTAAAGATTGCTGTACACCAGCGGAACCCATCCAACTTGAAGGAGCTGGAGCAGTTTTGCCTTAAAGAATGGGCAAAAATCCCAGTGGCTAGATGTGCCAAGCTTATAGAGACATACCCCAAGAGACTTGCAGCTGTAATTGCTGCAAAAGGTGGCTCTACAAAGTATTGACTTTGTGGGGATGAATAGTTATGCACATTCAAGTTTTCTGTTTTTTTGTCTTATTTCTTGATTGTTTCACAATAAAAAAATATTTTGCATCTTCAAAGTGGTAGGCATGTTGTGTAAATCAAATTATACAAACCCCCCAAAAATCAAATTTAATTCCAGGTTGTAAGGCAACAAAATAGGAAAAATGCCAAGGGGGGTGAATACTTTCGCAAGCCACTGTAAACTTTCAAGTCAAGTCAAATGTTAATTTAGTTATGTATTGATGTCAATGGGAGACTAAGTGAAAATGTGACTTCAATGGGAGTTAGGATTCACCCCCTTAATGTGTGATATCAGATCCGAGCCTCACTTTTGACCACTAACATCACACTGCCAACCTGTCGAACAGTTACATCACGTCAACAAGACGGCTGTTTTATGTGTGTATAACTCCGAGCCTCGCCGTTCACCAGGAACATTACAGTATGTTCACAGTGCCAACGTACAGTGGGGAAAAAAAGTATTTAGTCAGCCACCAATTGTGCAAGTTCTCCCACTTAAAAAGATGAGGGAGGCCTGTAATTTTCATCATAGGTACACGTCAACTATGACAGACAAATTGAGGAAAAAAAATCCAGAAAATCACATTGTAGGATTTTTAATGAATTTATTTGCAAATTATGGTGGAAAATAAGTATTTGGTCAATAACAAACAAGCAAGATTTCTGGCTCTCACAGACCTGTAACTTCTTCTTTAAGAGGCTCCTCTGTCCTCCACTCGTTAACTGTATTAATGGCACCTGTTTGAACTTGTTATCAGTATAAAAGACACCTGTCCACAACCTCAAACAGTCACACTCCAAACTCCACTATGGCCAAGACCAAAGAGCTGTCAAAGGACACCAGAAACAAAATTGCAGACCTGCACCAGGCTGGGAAGACTGAATCTGCAATAGGTAAGCAGCTTGGTTTGAAGAAATCAACTGTGGGAGCAATTATTAGGAAATGGAAGACATACAAGACCACTGATAATCTCCCTCGATCTGGGGCTCCACGCAAGATCTCACCCCGTGGGGTCAAAATGATCACAAGAACGGTGAGCAAAAATCCCAGAACCACACGGGGGGACCTAGTGAATGACCTGCAGAGAGCTGGGACCAAAGTAACAAAGCCTACCATCAGTAACACACTACGCCGCCAGGGTTTCAAATCCTGCAGTGCCAGATGTGTCCCCCTGCTTAAGCCAGTACATGTGCAGGCCCGTCTGAAGGTTGCTAGAGTGCATTTGGATGATCCAGAAGAGGATTGGGAGAATGTCATATGGTCAGATGAAACCAAAATAGAACTTTTTGGTAAAAACTCAACTCGTCGTGTTTGGAGGACAAAGAATGCTGAGTTGCATCCAAAGAACACCATACCTACTGTGAAGCATGGGGGTGGAAACATCATGCTTTGGGGCTGTTTTTCTGCAAAGGGACCAGGACGACTGATCTGTGTAAAGGAAAGAATGAATGGGGCCATGTATCGTGAGATTTTGAGTGAAAACCTCCTCCCATCAGCAAGGGCATTGAAGATGAAACGTGGCTGGGTCTTTCAGCATGACAATGATCCCAAACACACCGCCCGGGCAACGAAGGAGTGGCTTCGTAAGAAGCATTTCAAGGTCCTGGAGTGGCCTAGCCAGTCTCCAGATCTCAACCCCATAGAAAATATTTGGAGGGAGTTGAAAGTCCGTGTTGCCCAGCGACAGCCCCAAAACATCACTGCTCTAGAGGAGATCTGCATGGAGGAATGGGCCAAAATACCAGCAACAGTGTGTGAAAACCTTGTGAAGACTTACAGAAAACGTTTGACCTGTGTCATTGCCAACAAAGGGTATATAACAAAGTATTGAGAAACTTTTGTTATTGACCAAATACTTATTTTCCACCATAATTTGCAAATAAATTATTTAGAAATCCTACAATGTGATTTTCTGGAATTTTTTTCCTCATTTTGTCTGTCATAGTTGACGTGTACCTATGATGAAAATTACAGGCCTCTCTCATCTTTTTAAGTGGGAGAACTTGCACAATTGGTGGCTGACTAAATACTTTTTTCCCCCACTGTATCTATAACAGTTTTTAAATATGAAACGTCAACTGTATCTCCTGCCTGTTTCCAGAGAGACCTCCAGCATCCCCGTCATCCCTCTGGGTCTGAAGGAGACTAAAGACATGGACTTCTCTGTGTCATTCAAGGTATTACAGACCACCATTTCACCACTTTTTGACATTTAGGTCGATTATCAGGCACTCTCATCCAAGACCAACACTACAGTCACTACAGCAGCTGTTTATCAATCTCTATTCTCCATTTGTTCACTAGTATGTACTCAATATATAAGGGTGCGTCCCAAATTGCACCCTATTCCCTATGTTATGCACTACTATTGGGCCCTGGTCAAAAGTAGTGCACTACAAAGGGAATACAGTGCCATTGGGACGTGAACCATTTGTTCACCATTTTAGTTAGGTTCAATAGAATCAAGTTTATAACCCCCTTGATGTTTTGACCCTCAGCGAATAGCTTTATTATTGTAAACTAGGTCACGGCTTTATCAACAACAGCACAGTAAGCCTACTGGTGGTGGGGAATACCTTGATGTCACCTTTTATACCCCTGGGAGGTACAGATAAGGGTTTGGCAGTATCTAGATGATAGACTGATGTTGAGTCCCAAATAGCACCCTATTCCCTATATAGGTCCCTTATGTTGACCAGAGCCCAATGGGCCTTTGGTCAAAAGTAGTGCACTAGGGAACGAGGTGCCGTTTGGGACTCCGACCTTCCTGTATCTGTCTGACAAGTTAAGTGTGCCCTACTTTCTAGCCTGTAATCAACTAGCTTTAATTACCAGGTGTCGGTGACATACTGTCTGGCTTCTAGCCAGGAGACGCAACACGGATCGTCACGCTAGAGAGACACTTCCGCCGGGTTGGGCTCAGGTTTGGTTGGTTCTAGAGAGGGGAGAGATGCATACCTGTTAAAGCACCCTGGACTGGTGTTTTGATGGGTTGTTGGCTCAATAGGACAGTGGATGGTGTTTTGATGTGTTGTTGGCTCTATAACAGTGGATGGTGTTTTGATTGGTTGTTGGCTCTATAATAGTGGATGGTGTTTTGATTGGTTGTTGGCTCTATAACAGTGGATGGTGTTTTGATTGGTTGTTGGCTCTATAACAGTGGATGGTGTTTTGATGGGTTGTTGGCTCTATAACAGTGGATGGTGTTTTGATGGGTTGTTGGCTCAATAGGACAGTGGATGGTGTTTTGATGGGTTGTTGGTTCTATAGGACAGTGGATGGTGTTTTGATGGGTCGTTGGCTCTATGGGACAGTGGATGGTGTTTTGATGGGTCGTTGGCTCTATAGGACAGTGGATGGTGTTTTGATGGGTTGTTGGTTCTATAGGACAGTGGATGGTGTTTTGATGGGTTGTTGGTTCTATAGGACAGTGGATGGTGTTTTGATGGGTTGTTGGCTCTATAACAGTGGATGGTGTTTTGATGTGTTGTTGGCTCTATAACAGTGGCTGGTGTTTTGATGGGTTGTTGGCTCTATAACAGTGGATGGTGTTTTGATGTGTTGTTGGCTCTATAACAGTGGATGGTGTTTTGATGGGTTGTTGGCTCAATAGGACAGTGGATGGTGTTTTGATGGGTTGTTGGCTCTATAACAGTGGATGGTGTTTTGATGGGTTGTTGGCTCAATAGGACAGTGGATGGTGTTTTGATGGGTTGTTGGCTCTATAACAGTGGATGGTGTTTTGATGGGTTGTTGGCTCTATAATAGTGGATGGTGTTTTGATGGGTTGTTGGCTCAATAGGACAGTGGATGGTGTTTTGATGGGTCGTTGGCTCTATAACAGTGGATGGTGTTTTGATGGGTCGTTGGCTCTATAGGACAGTGGATGGTGTTTTGATGGGTCGTTGGCTCAATAGGACAGTGGATGGTGTTTTGATGGGTTGTTGGCTCTATAACAGTGGATGGTGTTTTGATGGGTTGTTGGCTCTATAACAGTGGATTGTGTTTTGATGTGTTGTTGGCTCTATAACAGTGGATGGTGTTTTGATGGGTTGTTGGCTCTATAACAGTGGATTGTGTTTTGATGGGTTGTTGGCTCAATAGGACAGTGGATGGTGTTTTGATGGGTTGTTGGCTCAATAGGACAGTGGATGGTGTTTTGATGGGTTGTTGGCTCTATAACAGTGGATGGTGTTTTGATGTGTTGTTGGCTCTATAACAGTGGATGGTGTTTTGATGGGTTGTTGGCTCAATAGGACAGTGGATGGTGTTTTGATGGGTTGTTGGCTCAATAGGACAGTGGATGGTGTTTTGATGTGTTGTTGGCTCTATAACAGTGGATGGTGTTTTGATGGGTTGTTGGCTCTATAATAGTGGATGGTGTTTTTATGGGTTGTTGGCTCAATAGGACAGTGGATGGTGTTTTGATGGGTTGTTGGCTCTATAGGACAGTGGATGGTGTTTTGATGGGTTGTTGGCTCAATAGGACAGTGGATGGTGTTTTGATGGGTTGTTGGCTCAATAGGACAGTGGATGGTGTTTTGATGGGTCGTTGGCTCTATAACAGTGGATGGTGTTTTGATGGGTCGTTGGCTCTATAGGACAGTGGATGGTGTTTTGATGGGTCGTTGGCTCAATAGGACAGTGGATGGTGTTTTGATGGGTTGTTGGCTCTATAACAGTGGATGGTGTTTTGATGGGTTGTTGGCTCTATAACAGTGGATTGTGTTTTGATGGGTTGTTGGCTCAATAGGACAGTGGATGGTGTTTTGATGGGTTGTTGGCTCAATAGGACAGTGGATGCTGTTTTGATGGGTTGTTGGCTCTATAGGACAGTGGATGGTGTTTTGATGGGTTGTTGGCTCTATAATAGTGGATGGTGTTTTGATGGGTCGTTGGCTCAATAGGACAGTGGATGGTGTTTTGATGGGTTGTTGGCTCTATAATAGTGGATGGTGTTTTGATGGGTAGTTGGCTCAATAGGACAGTGGATGGTGTTTTGATGGGTCGTTGGCTCAATAGGACAGTGGATGGTGTTTTGATGGGTCGTTGGCTCAATAGGACAGTGGATGGTGTTTTGATGGGTCGTTGGCTCTATGGGACAGTGGAAGGTGTTTTGATGGGTCGTTGGCTCTATGGGACAGTGGATGGTGTTTTGATGGGTTGGCACTACTTTGTTTCAACAGGACTTAACAAGACTTTATAACCGCGTGTTGATGTTCTCTTCTCTGTTCTGTGGCGTTTTTTCCAGGACTTCATCCTGGAGCACTACAGCGAAGACGGCTCCAGCTTCGAGGAGGAGATTGCTGACCTGATGGACCTGAGACAGGTACATTCACCACAGGTCTCATAGCATTCTGCATTGTCAGGGTGAAGCTGGGTTCTCTATGGAAGCGCCCCACCACACACATATTGAGCCCTGTCTTGTTGTACATACAGAATAAGAGAGAACGGTCTTGTTGTATTTTGACCTGCTTTCCCCACCGTACCCACAGGCCTGCCGTACCCCCGGTCGCAATGACACCGGCGTCGAGCTCCTGGCCAAGTATTTCAGCCACCTGCCTCTACTGGAGAGCCGCTTCTTCGCCCCTACCCGCCAGATGGGCGTCTTCTTTACTTGGTACGTTCCACCTCACTGTCTCCACAACCCGGTCAATCATGGTATGACCCAGCCCAGGGGTCCAGGTATCTATAGTACCTTCACCTCTCATATTCTAGTACTGTAGACGGTTGTTTCCATGTTGAAGAACCAAGCAGCCTGATCTGAATGAGGTGTCTCCGTGGTAACCATGTGTGAGGACATTGCATCTCTGATAAGATAACCAGAGTTCTCAAGTTTATTTTAAAGATGCACTATGCAGAAATCGTTCTGCCATTTCCTGGTTGCTAAAATTCTAATAGTTCGCCTAATTTCAGTTTGTGACAAAACAAGGAAGTATAGTGTAGAGAATCATTGTACCATCTAAACTGCTGTGAAATATATTTTTAACTACCAATATTGTATTTTCAGCTGTTTGAAGCTGGTGTACAAAACCAAAAATAAAAGACGCAAAAATGAAACTTAAGAACAGGAAGCATAGAAATAGCGCACATAGAACAGATCTACCGCTTCTTAGACTGGCTTTCAATGACAATGACAGATCTAGAACTCACATTTCTATGTGAATTTTGTCGGGTCTCCCAAAAATTTACATATTGCCGCTTTAAAGTGCATTATCACAAGGTTTCCTCCTACTTTAGAAAGAATATACAGACCTCACCACTGTCTGTCTGTCTGTCTGTCTGTCTCTCCCTCCAGGGGTCAACATGGTGTTATAATAATAATAATAATAATAATAATAATAATATGCCATTTAGCAGACGCTTTTATCCAAAGCGACTTACAGTCATGCGTGCATACATTTTTGTGTATGGGTGGTCCCGGGGATCGAACCCACTACCTTTGCGTTACAAGCGCCGTGCTCTACCAGCTGAGCTACAGAGGACCACATGATTCTCCTGGTGACCTCACCACTGTTTGTCTGTCTGTCCCTCCCTCCAGGGGTCAACATGGTGTTATGGTTCTCCTGGTGACCTCACCACTGTCTGTCTGTCTGTCCCTCCCTCCAGGGGTCAACATGGTGTTATGATTCTCCTGGTGACCTCACCACTGTCTCTCCCTCCAGGGGTCAACATGGTGTTATGATTCTCCTGGTAACCTCACCACTGTCTGTCTGTCTGTCTCTCCCAGGTATGACTCGTTCACAGGCGTTCCAGTTTGCCAGCAGAACATCTCTCTGGAGAAGGCCAGTATTCTGTTCAACATCGGCGCGCTCTACACCCAGATCGGCACGCGCTGCAACCGGCAGACAGGCTCCGGCCTCCAGGATGCAATCACAGCCTTCCAGAAGGCTGCAGGTGAGGAGACGCACTAGAATCACAATGGGCTGTGACCCACATGGCACCTTATTCCCTATATAGTGCCATTTGGGTCCAATGGGCCCAGGTCAACAGTAGTGGACAGGCCCAGGTCAACAGTAGTGCCCAGGTCAACATTCCTGAGTGGCACAGTGGTCTAAGGCGCTGCATCGCAGTGCTAACTGTGCCACTAGAGATCCTGGTTCGAATCCAGGCTCTGTCGCAGCCGGCCGCGACCGGGAGACTCATGGGCGGCGCACAATTGGCCCAGCGTCGTCCAGGGTAGGGGAGGGAATGGCCGGCAGGGATGTAGCTCAGTTGGTAGAGCATGGCGTTTGCAACGCCAGGGTTGTGGGTTTGATTCCCACGGGGGGCCAGTATAAAAAATAATAATATATGTATTCACTAACTGTAAGTCGCTCTGGATAAGAGCGTCTGCTAAATGACTAAAATGTAAATGTAAACAGTAGTGCACAGGCCCAGGTCAACAGTAGTGCACTATGTAGGGAATAGGGTGCATTATGTAGGGAATAGGGTGCATTATGTAGGGAATAGGGTGCATTATGTAGGGAATAGGGTGCGTTATGTAGGGAATAGGGTGCGTTATGTAGGGAATAGGGTGCGTTATGTAGGGAATAGGGTGCGTTATATAGGGAATAGGGTGCATTATGTAGGGAATAGGGTGCATTATGTAGGGAATAGGGTGCATTATGTAGGGAATAGGGTGCATTATGTAGGGAATAGGGTGCATTATGTAGGGAATAGGGTGCCGTTTGGGATGCAGGCGATGACAGCCACAGGACAGCAGAGTTTGAGACTGTTGAGTTTCCGGGTCTCTTTCTCTCATGAACTAAGAACAGGAGCTAGGTTCCCTATATACAGTAGACTGTATTATTACATAGACTGTCCCTAGTAGACTGTATTATTACATAGACTGTCCCTAGTAGACTGTATTATTACATAGACTGTCCCTAGTAGACTGTATTATTACATAGACTGTCCCCAGTAGACTGTATTATTACATAGACTGTCCCCAGTAGACTGTATTATTACATAGACTGTCCCTAGTAGACTGTATTATTACATAGACTGTCCCTAGTAGACTGTATTATTACATAGACTGTCCCTAGTAGACTGTATTATTACATAGACTGTCCCCAGTAGACTGTATTATTACAGACTGTCCCCAGTAGACTATTATTACATAGACTGTCCCTAGTAGACTGTATTATTACATAGACTGTCCCCAGTAGAATGTATTATTACATAGACTGTCCCCAGTAGACTGTATTACTAGTAGACTGTATTATTACATAGACTGTCCCTAGTAGACTGTATTATTACATAGACTGTCCCCAGTAGACTGTATTATTACATAGACTGTCCCCAGTAGACTGTATTATTACATAGACTGTCCCTAGTAGACTGTATTATTACATAGACTGTCCCTAGTAGACTGTATTATTACATAGACTGTCCCCAGTAGACTGTATTATTACATAGACTGTCCCCAGTAGACTGTATTATTACATAGACTGTCCCTAGTAGACTGTATTATTACATAGACTGTCCCCAGTAGACTGTATTATTACATAGACTGTCCCTAGTAGACTGTATTATTACAGACTGTCCCTAGTAGACTGTATTATTACATAGACTGTCCCTAGTAGACTGTATTATTACATAGACTGTCCCCAGTAGACTGTATTATTACATAGACTGTCCCCAGTAGACTGTATTATTACATAGACTGTCCCCAGTAGACTGTATTATTACATAGACTGTCCCCAGTAGACTGTATTATTACATAGACTGCCCCTATTAGACTGTATTATTACAGACTGTCCCTAGTAGACTGTATTATTACATAGACTGTCCCCAGTAGACTGTATTATTACATAGACTGTCCCCAGTAGACTGTATTATTACATAGACTGTCCCTAGTAGACTGTATTATTACATAGACTGTCCCCAGTAGACTGTATTATTACATAGACTGTCTCCAGTAGACTGTATTATTACATAGACTGTCCCCAGTAGACTGTATTATTACATAGACTGTCCCCAGTAGACTGTATTATTACATAGACTGTCCCTAGTAGACTGTATTATTACAGACTGTCCCCAGTAGACTGTATTATTACATAGACTGTCCCCAGTAGACTGTATTATTACATAGACTGTCCCTAGTAGACTGTATTATTACATAGACTGTCCCTAGTAGACTGTATTATTACATAGACTGTCCCCAGTAGACTGTATTATTACATAGACTGTCCCCAGTAGACTGTATTATTACATAGACTCTCCCCAGTAGACTGTATTATTACATAGACTGTCCCCAGTAGACTGTATTATTACATAGACTGTCCCCAGTAGACTGTATTATTACATAGACTGTCCCCAGTAGACTGTATTATTACATAGACTGTCCCCAGTAGACTGTATTATTACATAGACTGTCCCTATTAGACTGTATTATTACAGACTGTCCCTAGTAGACTGTATTATTACATAGACTGTCCCCAGTAGACTGTATTATTACATAGACTGTCCCCAGTAGACTGTATTATTACATAGACTGTCCCTAGTAGACTGTATTATTACATAGACTGTCCCCAGTAGACTGTATTATTACATAGACTGTCCCCAGTAGACTGTATTATTACATAGACTGTCCCCAGTAGACTGTATTATTACATAGACTGTCCCCAGTAGACTGTATTATTACATAGACTGTCCCCAGTAGACTGTATTATTACATAGACTGTCCCTAGTAGACTGTATTATTACATAGACTGTCCCCAGTAGACTGTATTATTACATAGACTGTCCCCAGTAGACTGTATTATTACATAGACTGTATTATTACATAGACTGTCCCCAGTAGACTGTATTATTACATAGACTGTCCCCAGTAGACTGTATTATTACATAGACTGTCCCCAGTAGACTGTATTATTACATAGACTGTATTATTACATAGACTGTCCCCAGTAGACTGTATTATTACATAGACTGTCCCCAGTAGACTGTATTATTACATAGACTGTCCCCAGTAGACTGTATTATTACATAGACTGTCCCTAGTAGACTGTATTATAACATAGACTGTCCCCAGTAGACTGTATTATTACATAGACTGTCCCCAGTAGACTGTATTATTACATAGACTGTATTATTACATAGACTGTCCCCAGTAGACTGTATTATTACATAGACTGTCCCCAGTAGACTGTATTATTACATAGACTGTCCCTAGTAGACTGTATTATAACATAGACTGTCCCCAGTAGACTGTATTATTACATAGACTGTCCCCAGTAGACTGTATTATTACATAGACTGTCCCCAGTAGACTGTATTATTACATAGACTGTCCCTAGTAGACTGTATTATTACATAGACTGTCCCCAGTAGACTGTATTATTACATAGACTGTCCCCAGTAGACTGTATTATTACATAGACTGTCCCCAGTAGACTGTATTATTACATAGACTGTCCCTAGTAGACTGTATTATAACATAGACTGTCCCCAGTAGACTGTATTATTACATAGACTGTCCCCAGTAGACTGTATTATTACATAGACTGTCCCCAGTAGACTGTATTATTACATAGACTGTCCCCAGTAGACTGTATTATTACATAGACTGTCCCCAGTAGACTGTATTATTACATAGACTGTCCCCAGTAGACTGTATTATTACATAGACTGTCCCCAGTAGACTGTATTATTACATAGACTGTCCCTAGTAGACTGTATTATAACATAGACTGTCCCCAGTAGACTGTATTATTACATAGACTGTCCCCAGTAGACTGTATTATTACATAGACTGTCCCCAGTAGACTGTATTATTACATAGACTGTCCCCAGTAGACTGTATTATTACATAGACTGTCCCCAGTAGACTGTATTATTACATAGACTGTCCCCAGTAGACTGTATTATTACATAGACTGTCCCCAGTAGACTGTATTATTACATAGACTGTCCCCAGTAGACTGTATTATTACATAGACTGTCCCCAGTAGACTGTATTATTACATAGACTGTCCCCCTGGGAGACCCTGAGAGAGAAAGGCTCAATCACACTACATCACTCTGTTCACTATCTGAGAGAACTTCCGTAATAAGTGAGTCTACAGCTGTAGAAATCACTGAACACAAGCATCGTGTTTACCTAGTGTTATAAACTCTAATTCACAGAGGAGGTATACAGAGGGAAAACAAAATGGCTGCTGTTTTTATTTCTGCAGCCTCTGCATTTAGGCTGGATATCTGTAAAGCACTCGGTGACATCTGCTGCTGTAAAAAAGGCTTAATAAAATAAGTGTGATTTTTAATTTGATTTATGCTTTTGCTGAGGTCAGGCTGAGGTCAGGTCAGGATTAGGTCAGTCTTGCTAACAGCAGGGTTACGTACAACCAGAGGTCCTCACGTCTGTGTCTCTCTGTGTACGTCTCTGTCTCTCTCCGTCCTCACCTCTCTGTCTGTCTGTGTCTCTCTGTGTATGTCTCTGTCACTCTCCGTCCTCACCTCTCTGTCTGTCTGTCTGTCTCTCTGTGTACGTCTCTGTCTCTCTCCGTCCTCACCTCTCTGTCTGTCTGTGTCTCTCTGTGTACGTCTCTGTCTCTCTCCGTCCTCACCTCTCTGTCTGTCTGTGTCTCTCTGTGTACGTCTCTGTCACTCTCCGTCCTCACCTCTCTGTCTCTCTGTGTCTCTCTGTGTATGTCTCTGTCTCTCTCCGTCCTCACCTCTCTGTCTGTCTGTGTCTCTGTGTACGTCTCTGTCTCTCTCCGTCCTCACCTCCCTCTCTGTCTCCCTAACACCGCCTGAAAAGCGCCCATCAATCACCTTTTCATGGTGACAACAACGCCCTTATTTACTGTTCACTGTGGAAGTTTTGGAATTAGGCCAAGACTTAGCTAAAGGAAATAGCAATGGTGAACTTGATCAAATGTCTTTTGAAGGAGTTGGCAGAATGTTTTCTTTTGCTGTAGACTATCGGACAGTTTCTGAAAGAAAGTAAATGATTGTAAATTGTTTTGGACCTGTAAACAGATCGTTTGAATTCAATAATGTTTTGCATTTTACTTTTTCCCGAACCTAAATATGCTGCACTGCCCGCGAATTCTAAAACGATGTCTACTCTAAAAAATTTAATAAAAATATACTGTATGTTAAAAACCAAGCTATCTTTCGGATGCATAGAGCAAAAACTAGAAATGATCATCTAATAGGCCCAATTAAATGAGAGATGGTCATTTATTGTATGGCTTCTTCAGTATTAACCCCTCACGGCCAGAAAAGGTGAGGAATTTATACTGCAATGGTTAGGATATATGATACAGTGCATTCGGAAAGTATTCAGACCCCTTCACTTTTTCCACATTTTGTTACGTTACAGCCTTATTCTAAAATGGATGAAATTAAAATGTTCCCTCGTCAATCTACACACAATACCCCATAATGACAAAGCGAAAACAGGTTTTTAAACATATTTGCAAATGTATTAAAAATAAGAGATACCTTATTTACATAAGTATTCAGACCCTTTGTTATGAGACTCGAAATTGAGCTCAGGTGCATCCTGTTTCCATTGATCATGCTTGACATGTTTCTACAACTTGATTGGAGTCCACCTGGGGTCAATTCAATTGATTGGACATGATTTGGAAAGGCATACACCTGTCTATATAAGGTCCCACAGTTGACCGTGCATGTCAGAGCAAAAACCAAGCCATGAGGTCGAAGGAATTGTCCGTAGAGCTCCAAGACAGGATTGTGTCGAGGCACAGATCTGGGGAAGGGCACCAAAACATTTCTGCAGCATTGAAGATCCCCAAGAACACAGTGGCTTCCATCATTCTTAAACAGAAGAAGTTTTGAACCACCAAGACTCTTCCTAGAGCTGGCTGCCCGGCCAAACTGAGCAATCGGGGGAGAAGGGCCTTGGTCAGGGAGGTGACAGAGCTCAGACCAGACCATGAGAAACAAGATTCTCTGGTCTGATGAAACCAAGATTGAACTCTTTGGCCTGAATGCCAAGTGTCACGTCTGGAGGAAACCTGGCACCATCACTACGGTGAAGCATGGCGGTGGCAGCATCATGCTGTGGGGATGTTTTTCACCGGCAGGGACTGGGAGACTAGTCAGGGTCGAGGCAAAGATGAACGGAGCAAAGTACAGAGGGATCCTTGATGAAAACCTGCTCCAGAGCGCTCAGGACCTCCGACTGGAGTGAAGGTTCACCTTCCAACAGGACAACAACCCTTAGCACACAGCCAAGACAACGCAGGAGTGGCTTCGGGACAAGTCTCTGAATGTCCTTGAGTGGGCCCAGCCAGAGCCCGGACTTAAACCCGATCTAACATCTATGGAGAGACCTGAAAATAGCTGTGCAGCGACGCTCCCCATCCAACCTGACAGAGCTTGAGAGGATCTGCAGAGAAGAATGGGAGAAACTCCCCAAATACAAGCTTGTAGCATCATACCCAAGACGACTCGAGGCTGTAATCTCTGCCAAAGGTGCTTCAACAAAGTACTGAGCAACGGGTCTGAATACTTATGTAAATGTGATATTTGAGTTCTTTTATTTTTAATACATTTGCAAACATTTATAAAAACCTGTTTTAGCTTTGTCATTATGGGGTATTGTGTGTAGATTGAGGAGGGGGAAACAATTTAATCAATTTTAGAATAAGGCTGTATCGTAATAAAATGTGGAAAAAGTGAAGGGGTCTGAATACTCTCCGAATGAACGGTATGTGTATTATGTTCCTAAAGCAAATATTGTCAACTGGAGAAACACATTACAGTATTCAGATGTAGCCTACAAACGTCAATGGAAAAGGTGAACCTTCTGATCCTCTACGGGATCGGTGTCCCGTATACGGGACGGTTGAGCTAACGTGCGCTAATGTGATTAGCATGACTGTTGTAAGTCCCGGCAAACTTTCCAGGACATAGACATGTCTTTATATGAGCAGAAAGTTTAAATTATTTTTAATCTGTGAGTACTCATGGTCTAATGTTAGAAACTGAGTACTCATGGTCTGATGTTAGAAACGGTGAGTACTCATGGTCTAATGTTAGAAACTGTGAGTACTCATGGTCTAATGTTAGAAACGGTGAGTACTCATGGTCTAATGTTAGAAACGGTGAGTAGTCATGGTCTAATGTTAGAAACGGTGAGTACTCATGGTCTAATGTTTGAAACTGTGAGTACTCATGGTCTAATGTTAGAAACTGAGTACTCATGGTCTGATGTTAGCGGGAGTATAAAAGGATTAGCACATTCTCACGTCAAGTTCAGTTTTTATAAATGCAAATTCTTGCGTGAAAACTGGCGCATGCATGTTTTGGGGCATATTTTATCCGTATGCAGCGTTTAGAAATGAGTCCTGAACCACCTGAAGGAGACGTTCACTCACACCTCCCAGCTATGATGTGAGTCCCTCCATGCTCAGCTCAGCTCAGCTCACCTCCCCCCTCTCTCTCTCTCTCTCTCTCTCTCTCTCTCTCTCTCTCTCTCTCTCTCTCTCTCTCTCTCTCTCTCTCTCTCTCTCTCTCTGTGTCTCCCCCTGTAGGAGTCCTGCACCACCTGAAGGAGACGTTCACCCACACCCCCAGCTACGACATGAGCCCCTCCATGCTCAGCATGCTCATCAAGATGATGCTGGCTCAAGCTCAGGAGTGTCTGTTTGAGAAAATCGCTCTGTCGGGCATCCGCAATGAGTTCTTCTCTCTCCTCAAGATGGCCCAGGAGGCTGCCAAGGTACATGTACAAAACATTTAATCATTTACACGGTCTACAGGCTAATACAGATGGATTGATATTGATTAATTTGCTATAGATAGATTTTATGGATTGGTCTGATGTTCAATGGGTAACATTCAACACATTACAGATCTGCTTTGCCCTAATAGTGTTTGTTTTAGAGTTTAACCTCAACGCTATAATGAGCTCCATTATCTAAGACAGTATGGCACTTCCCGTCTCACAGATCCCTTTGAGGTGGGTCTGACTAAAGAGCAGGAAAGGTCGTCCTGTAACAATATAACAGTACCTCCCAAATGGCACCCCATTCCCTATTTAGTGCACTAAGACTCTGCTCAAAAGTAGTGCACTATATAGGGAATAGGGTGCCATTGGGCTCTGGTCAAAAGTAGTGCACTATATAGGGAATAGGGTGCCATTGGGCTCTGCTCAAAAGTAGTGCACTATATAGGGAATAGGATGCCATTGGGCTCTGGTCAAAAGTAGTGCACTATATAGGGAATAGGGTGCCATTGAGCTCTGCTCAAAAGTAGTGCACTATATAGGGAATAGGATGCATACTATAACACTACATCTCTATGTCCCCTCTCAGGTAGGAGACACCTATGGCCAGGTCCACCAGTCTATGAGCCAGACTCCCATCAAAGACAACGTCCCGTTCTTCTGGTCCACCATGGCTCAGGTCAAGACCAACCACTACCGCTCACTGGCACACTACTTCCTGGCTACCGCTCTGTTGGACCACCAGCGTAAGTTAAGCAGCCATTAGCCAATGAGTGAGTGAGTGAGTGAGTGAGTGAGTGAGAGATTTCCTGGACCTTACTGAAACAGAGTGGTTCATTCACCTCCTCCTTCCTCTCACATCCCAAAGACGACATCTCAGGTATCAGTTTAAATAGACTTTAATGGACTCTCCTCATCAAGACCTTTAGTGGAATCTCCCAACTGGGACCTTTTTAGTTTTATAACGAGGACAGAAAGAGAGAGCAGTGTAGAGTTTGAATCGGTACCACCATGGTCAGTTATATAACACTTCTTTGTGTTGCTCAAACCAAACTGTCTCGGTCCCAGGCTGGATCTGTCCTCTGGTTAGAGGGACACTGCCAACAGCCAAGGCTACATCCCAAATGGTTCCCTATATAGTGCACTACTTTTGACCAGAGGTGTATGACCATGGCACCCTATTCCCTATATAGTGCACTACTTTTGACCAGAGGTGTACGACCATGGCACCCTATTCCCTATATAGTGCACTACTTTTGACCAGAGGGGTATGACCATGGAACTAATCATGTCCAAATGGATCAACTAAACTAATCATGTCCTGATGGTGTCCCTGCATTGGCAGAGAGGAGGGATTGCATAAAACTCAAACCTTGATTGAAAGGCAGAATTGTGTCTCCTGTCTCTGTGTTGCCATGTCCTAATCCTGTCTCTGTGTTGCCACGTCCTTCTCCTGTCTCTGTGTTGCCATGTCCTTCTACTGTCTCTGTGTTGCCATGTCCTTCTCCTGTCTCTGTGTTGCCATGTCCTTCTCCTGTCTCTGTGTTGCCATGTCCTAATCCTGTCTCTGTGTTGCCATGTCCTTCTCCTGTCTCTGTGTTGCCATGTCCTTCTCCTGTCTCTGTGTTGCCATGTCCTAATCCTGTCTCTGTGTTGCCATGTCCTAATCCTGTCTCTGTGTTGCCATGTCCTAATCCTGTCTCTGTGTTGCCATGTCCTAATCCTGTCTCTGTGTTTCCATGTCCTAATCCTGTCTCTGTGTTGCCATGTCCTTCTCCTGTCTCTGTGTTGCCATGTCCTTCTCCCGTCTCTGTGTTGCCATGTCCTAATCCTGTCTCTGTGTGTTGCCATGTCCTAATCCTGTCTCTGTGTTTCCATGTCCTAATCCTGTCTCTGTGTTGCCATGTCCTAATCCTGTCTCTGTGTTGCCATGTCCTTCTCCTGTCTCTGTGTTGCCATGTCCTTCTCCTGTCTCTGTGTTGCCATGTCCTTCTCCTGTCTCTGTGTTGCCATGTCCTTCTCCTGTCTCTGTGTTGCCATGTCCTTCTCCTGTCTCTGTGTTGCCATGTCCTTCTCCTGTCTCTGTGTTGCCATGTCCTTCTCCTGTCTCTGTGTTGCCATGTCCTTCTCCTGTCTCTGTGTTGCCATGTCCTTCTCCTGTCTCTGTGTTTCCATGTCCTTCTCCTGTCTCTGTGTTGCCATGTCCTAATCCTGTCTCTGTGTTGCCATGTCCTAATCCTGTCTCTGTGTTGCCATGTCCTTCTCCTGTCTCTGTGTTGCCATGTCCTTCTCCTGTCTCTGTGTGTTTCCATGTCCTAATCCTGTCTCTGTGTTGCCATGTCCTAATCCTGTCTCTGTGTTGCCATGTCCTAATCCTGTCTCTGTGTTGCCATGTCCTTCTCCTGTCTCTGTGTTGCCATGTCCTAATCCTGTCTCTGTGTTGCCATGTCCTAATCCTGTCTCTGTGTTGCCATGTCCTAATCCTGTCTCTGTGTTGCCATGTCCTAATCCTGTCTCTGTGTTGCCATGTCCTAATCCTGTCTCTGTGTTGCCATGTCCTAATCCTGTCTCTGTGTTGCCATGTCCTTCTCCTGTCTCTGTGTTGCCATGTCCTTCTCCTGTCTCTGTGTTGCCATGTCCTAATCCTGTCTCTGTGTTGCCACGTCCTTCTCCTGTCTCTGTGTTGCCACGTCCTAATCCTGTCTCTGTGTTGCCATGTCCTAATCCTGTCTCTGTGTTGCCATGTCCTAATCCTGTCTCTGTGTTGCCATGTCCTAATCCTGTCTCTGTGTTGCCGTGTCCTTCTCCTGTCTCTGTGTTGCCATGTCCTTCTCCTGTCTCTGTGTTGCCATGTCCTAATCCTGTCTCTGTGTTGCCATGTCCTAATCATGTCTCCTGTCTCTGTGTTGCCATGTCCTTCTCCTGTCTCTGTGTTGCCATGTCCTTCTCCTGTCTCTGTGTTGCCATGTCCTAATCCTGTCTCTGTGTTGCCATGTCCTTCTCCTGTCTCTGTGTTGCCATGTCCTTCTCCTGTCTCTGTGTGGCCATGTCCTAATCCTGTCTCTGTGTTGCCATGTCCTAATCCTGTCTCTGTGTTGCCATGTCCTAATCATGTCTCCTGTCTCTGTGTTGCCATGTCCTAATCCTGTCTCTGTGTTGCCATGTCCTAATCCTGTCTCCTGTCTCTGTGTTGCCATGTCCTTCTCCTGTCTCTGTGTTGCCATGTCCTAATCCTGTCTCTGTGTTGCCATGTCCTAATCCTGTCTCTGTGTTGCCATGTCCTAATCCTGTCTCTGTGTTGCCATGTCCTAATCCTGTCTCTGTGTTGCCATGTCCTAATCCTGTCTCTGTGTTGCCATGTCCTAATCATGTCTCCTGTCTCTGTGTTGCCATGTCCTAATCCTGTCTCTGTGTTGCCATGTCCTAATCCTGTCTCTGTGTTGCCATGTCCTAATCCTGTCTCTGTGTTGCCATGTCCTAATCCTGTCTCTGTGTTGCCATGTCCTAATCCTGTCTCCTGTCTCTGTGTTGCCATGTCCTTCTCCTGTCTCTGTGTTGCCATGTCCTAATCCTGTCTCTGTGTTGCCATGTCCTAATCCTGTCTCTGTGTTGCCATGTCCTAATCCTGTCTCTGTGTTGCCATGTCCTAATCCTGTCTCTGTGTTGCCATGTCCTAATCATGTCTCCTGTCTCTGTGTTGCCATGTCCTAATCCTGTCTCCTGTCTCTGTGTTGCCATGTCCTTCTCCTGTCTCTGTGTTGCCATGTCCTAATCCTGTCTCTGTGTTGCCATGTCCTAATCCTGTCTCTGTGTTGCCATGTCCTAATCCTGTCTCTGTGTTGCCATGTCCTAATCCTGTCTCTGTGTTGCCATGTCCTTCTCCTGTCTCTGTGTTGCCATGTCCTTCTCCTGTCTCTGTGTTGCCACGTCCTTCTCCTGTCTCTGTGTTGCCATGTCCTAATCCTGTCTCCGGTCTGTGTTTTTTCCAGTGAGATCCAGTGATGATGAGGACCAACAGGAGAAGGCTCTGTCCCAGGTGTATGATGCCATGCCAGATGGCCGCTCCCCGCTCGACATCCTCAGGAAGAGAGAGGAGAGACGACACATCGGTAAGGCCCATAGGCCCAAAGCCCAATACTGTGTTTACGTGGGTCCTTTATTATGTGGTTGAGGTCTAGATCCAGTCATTTACACAGTCTCTGACTGTCTGGACTCTACACACCTGCTGTGTTTGAATCCTCATACTAACCGCACCGACCGTACTATTTGTGACGTAAATTTAGGATGTAGTATGTTTATTGGTCATGGTATGGATGTAGTTAGTATGCCAAAAGTTCCCGGATGCTACATTCGTCAAAATACGAGGTATACAAGCAGTGGACACTATTTCCGTGCTTTTAGGGCCCATAATGCAATTCTTCAGAAAATGGGCGTGGCTTCATAACGTTTTCAGATTCGAAGAAAATGGCCGAAGTCCGACGAGAGCGGATACAAATTCATTGATTTAACTAATTATGACAAATGTTACGAAAATGTTGAGCAATGTAATAAAGTAATGACTTTTCAAACAAGTTACGCTACACGTTATGTTGGCTGACTATTTGTTAGCTACGCTATCCTTACGAACCGCATAGCATATCATTACAGCAGTATGTACCGGTATGTTAGCTAGCTACCTCGTTACTTGGCTATTAATACATCGTACTTAACCAGTATATTAAGCATATGCTACCTAACTAACTACCCAACGTTTATTGACTTCATTATTCACGACATTCTTAGCTAAGTGGTATAGTCGCTGTGCGTTCTCAATGGACATAAATTCGCTCTGGCCATCTACTCTGATTTCAGAGCACTCTCGTCTGATTGTGCCAGAGCACAGAATAACTGATGAATTTACGATAGCTCAACACCTGCTGAATATGGCCGGTGTCAGTAAACATCGGCAAAAAAGCGTCATTAAATTGTTGCCAGCAGCACAGGATAACATGAAAACAGCCTAACCAGCTCTGCTAGGGCGAGTAACATGGTCAGTGAGGTGTTCTCTCATTTGTGTCCGGAAGTAGCTAGCCAGTTAGCTTGGGTGCTTGACTGCCGTTGTGATGGTCAGAATGCTCGGATCAACCCTACTCCTCGGCCAGTGTGCGCTCTGAACGCTCCGAGAGGGAAACGCTCTGAATTTACGAACGCTCAGAGCGCACTCTGGCACTCCCGATTTGAATTTACCTGCTACCTGTGTATATAGTGTTGATAACGGGATATGGAGAAGGGAGAGTCGGTCAAGGATGGATTCAGACTAGGTGGTAAATTGTATGACAAGCGGCAGTTTATTCAGAGTAAAGATATCTGGTACAAGCGTGCACGGACTCGTTCTTTCAGCTCATATGGAACTTGCAGACGGAGCCCCGAAAACACAGTGCACATATGTTTTATACAGTTAGTAAAGTAGGTTGAGTCTGGCAGATCTGGTCTTCTGGTTGGTCCATGCTGTTCGAGCGTCGTCCTCTGTGATTGGGTCTAGGAGATCTACGCGCTGTAGCTCAGGCCCTTTGTTCCGAATGTTCAGCAAAGTAGGAGATTTGGTGTGTGTGTTTAGTTATCTTATCTTGAGTAAGTCTGTGTGTGTGAGTGCATCTGTGGCAAGAGTCACGAGATGTTGTTGTCTATAATCAGCAATGACCCTAACACCCTGTGGTCAGGCGTTACCTGTTTCATCAATGTCTATGCAAGGTTGGTGTCAGCATTCTGTCTCTGAGTGTGTGTGTGTGTTCAGCATCATGTGCCTCTTGTGCAATGCAGAACATGTTTTCTGCAATATATGTGCCTTCGAGTTCTTGACAAAACTTGTCTTGAAAAAAGGAATTAGTTATAGCAATGTAATAGCAATAAGCTATTTATAAAAATAGCATTTCTTACAATAGCCATGTTATTACCTGGTACTTCCTGTATATAGCCATGTTATTACCTGGTACTCCCTGTATATAGCCATGTTATTACCTGGTACTCCCTGTATATAGCCATGTTATTACCTGGTACTTCCTGTATATAGCCATGTTATTACCTGGTACTTCCTGTATATAGCCATGTTATTACCTGGTACTCCCTGTATATAGCCATGTTATTACCTGGTACTCCCTGTATATAGCCATGTTATTACCTGGTACTCCTTGTATATATCCATGTTATTACCTGGTACCCTATGGACTGAGTCTAAACAGGATCCATTTTGTTTTTACCTGTATCCTTACTCATACCCACCTGCCTTACTGACTCTCCCCTCTCTCCCTCCTCAACCTCTCTTCTCCCACCTCCCCTCGCCTCCCTCTCTCCACCTCACATCCACCTTCCCTCCACCTCACATCCACCTTCCCTCTCCTCCCTCTTCCGCCTCCTCCCTCCACCTCCCCTCTCCTCCTCCACCCCCCCTCTCCTCCTCCCTCCACCCTCCTCCTCCCCTCTACTCCCCTCTCCTCCTCCTCCTCCACCTGCCCTCTCCACCTCCTCCACTTCCCCTTTCCTCCCCCTCTCCCTCCCCCAGGTAAGGCCCACCTGCGGCGGGCTGTGATGGGTCACGAGGAGGCTCTGAGGATCCATGGTCTGTGTCGTCACCTCAGGAAGCTCGAGGTCCTCCAGGACATTCTCCTGGCCAGTCACAAACGCTCCCTGGCCAAGTTCAATGACAACAACCAAGACGACGAGTTCACAGACTACCTGGAGGCACCAGACATCATCTGTGAGTGAACCTCTTATTGGCAACTCAATCAACAACTCTTATTTTTTTAAAATGTTTTACTTCAACGTCAGCTCTGTCTCCACATTACTGTTTATTTAATATACTGAGATAGGGTCTCGCTATTGGACATCATTATAATTGTTGGGTTAAATTTGTGTGTGGATTGTAAGACTAGACATATAACATACAATGTAGCTTCCTAAATGTTCTCATGTGAAATAACCTTAAACAACCTTCTAATTACCTTTTTTAGATAGTCGTTTAGTAGTCCCAGGTGATGTGATGATCTATTGTTTACCGTCATCATGTAGCCAACCTGGCACCCCCCCCCCCCCCCCCCCCCCCCCCCCCCCCTGTACTACTCTACTCCAGAGGAGGTTGCCAGGTTGTGTAGTTGTGATAACAAACAAACAGCATGATAAGGCCTATTTTTCCCTCCTCAGCTAAAACGGAGCACAAGGCGGAGATGGAAATGCCCATGTCCACTAAGGTGAAAGTCACAGACTTTTTCCGGAGGCTGGTATGTGGGCTACTAATTTTAACATTCTAACATTTTCAGGGCCGGTTTCCCGGACACAGAATAAACCTAGACCTGCTGAATGGAGAATCACCATTGACTCTTAAACTCCTTTATAGTCTAGGACTAAGCTTAATCTGTGTCCGGGAAACCGGCCCTTCATGTAAAGTATGTATGGTTTATTCAGAAATTGGCATTACAAAGCTCTGGATTTGTTTTGTTTTTTTAAACAAAATGTTTTCAGTTAAATTCAGTTCAACTTGTTCTGAACACCCAGATCGTGTTGTGCTGTTTTCTGAATCCACCCCAACAGAACCACATTGTCTTGGTGACTCAATAACATTTAACAGTGGTGTTGAACTCGGTTAATACCCCTATTTACTCAGTCACATTGTCTTGGTGAATCAATAACATTTAACTGTGGTGTTGAACTAACAGCTTGCATCCCAAATGGCACCTAATCTATTCCCTACATAATGCACTACTTTTGACCAGGCCCCATAGTGCCATTTGGGACGCAAACTAACAGTCCTATCAGGGTTGGTTGTCCATGGTAAATGATCATAACAACCTGTCCGTCTCCCCCCACCCCACACTAACAGACCTACAGTGAGGGGGAAAAAAGTATTTGATCCCCTGCTGATTTTCTACGTTTGCCCACTGACAAAGAAATTATCAGTCTATAATTTTAATGGTAGGTTTATTTGAACAGTGAGAGACAGAATAACAACAAAATAATCCAGAAAAACGCATGTCAAAAATGTTATAAATTGATTTGCATTTTAAATGAGGGAAATAAGTATTTGACCCCCTCTCAATCAGAAAGATTTCTGGCTCCCAGGTGTCTTTTACACAGGTAACGAGCTGAGATTAGCAGCACACTCTTAAAGGGAGTGCTCCTAATCTCAGCTTGTTACCTGTATAAAAGACACCTGTCCACAGAAGCAATCAATCAATCAGATTCCAAACTCTCCACCATGGCCAAGACCAAAGAGCTCTCCAAGGATGTCAGGGACAAGATTGTAGACCTACACAAGGCTGGAATGGGTTACAAGACCATCGCCAAGCAGCTTGGTCAGAAGGTGACAACAGTTGGTGCGATTATTCGCAAATGGAAGAAACACAAAATAACTGTAAATCTCCATCGGCCTGGGGCTCCATGCAAGATCTCACCTCGTGGAGTTGCAATGATCATGACAACGGTGAGGAATCAGCCCAGAACTACACGGGAGGATCTTGTCAATGATCTCAAGGCAGCTGGGACCATAGTCACCAAGAAAACAATTGGTAACACACTACGCCGTGAAGGACTGAAATCCTGCAGCGCCCGCAAGGTCCCCCTGCTCAAGAAAGCACATATACAGGCCCGTCTGAAGTTTGCCAATGAACATCTGAATGATTCAGAGGAGAACTGGGTGAATGTGTTGTGGTCAGATGTGACCAAAATGGAGCTCTTTGGCATCAACTCAACTCGCCGTGTTTGGAGGACGAGGAATGCTGCCTATGACCCCAAGAACACCATCCCCACCGTCAAACATGGAGGTGGAAACATTATGCTTTGGGGGTGTTTTTCTGCTAAGGGGACAGGACAACTTCACCGCATCAAAGGGACATGGACAGGGCCATGTACCGTCAAATCTTGGGTAAGAACCTCCTTCCCTCAGCCAGGGCATTGAAAATGGGTCGTGGATGGGTATTCCAGCATGACAATGACCCAAAACACACGGCCAAGGCAACAAAGGAGTGGCTCAAGAAGACGCACATTAAGGTCCTGGAGTGGCCCAGCCAGTCTCCAGATCTTAATCCCATAGAAAATCTGTGGAGGGAGCTGAAGGTTCGAGTTGCCAAACGTCAGCCTCTAAACCTTAATGACTTGGAGAAGATCTGCAAAGAGGAGTGGGATAAAATCCCTTCTGAGATGTGTGCAAACCTGGTGGCCAACTACAAGAAACGTCTGACCTCTGTGATTGCCAACAAGGGTTTTGCCACCAAGTACTAAGTCATGTTTTGCAGAGGGGTCAAATACTTATTTCCCTCATTAAAATGCAAATCAATTTATAACATTTTTGACATGCGTTTTTCTGGATTCATTTGTTGTTATTCTGTCTCTCACTGTTCAAATAAACCTACCATTAAAATTATAGACTGATCATGTCTTTGTCAGTGGGCAAACGTACAAAATCAGCAGGGGATCAAATGCTTTTTCCCCTCACTGTATCAGGGTTGGGTGTCCATGGTAAGTTATCATAACAACCTGTCCGTCTCCCTCCCTCCAGGGTCCTCTGTCGGTGTTCTCTGCTAAGCAACGCTGGACAGCTCCTCGCACCGTCAGGCTGAAACTTGAGGACAGAGACCTGGGCTTCACCCTGAGAGGAGACCCTGTACCGGTGCAGGTCACCTCCCTGGACCCACTCTGCCCTTCCGCTGTGAGTATACTGTACTACTGGTTACTGGGGGGAAGGGTTAGGCTGACGGGAGGAAGGGTTTTGGTGATGCACACTGGTCACCTTCCTAGACCCACCCTGCCCCGCCGCTGTGAGTGACATACATACACTGTCTGATTTCATGTGTCATAAAGGGTGGATGATTATTGTGTCATAAAGGGTGGATGACTTTGAACTAGACTAGATTATGTCTTTTAACTTTTAACTCCGTTTGTAAATCATTCATGTTGACCTCAAATGAAACCTCCACATCTGCCTGTGGATCATCATAACCCTTCCCCTCTCTCTGGCCTGTGTGTGTCGCATCATAACCCTTCCCCTCTCTCTGGCCTGTGTGTGTCGCAGCATAACCCTTCCCCTCTCTCTGGCCTGTGTGTGTCGCAGCATAACCCTTCCCCTCTCTCTGGCCTGTGTGTGTGGCAGCATAACCCTTCCCCTCTCTCTGGCCTGTGTGTGCGGCAGCATAACCCTTCCCCTCTCTCTGGCCTGGGCAGCATAACCCTTCCCCTCTCTCTGGCCTGTGTGTGTCGCAGCATAACCCTTCCCCTCTCTCTGGCCTGTGTGTGCGGCAGCATAACCCTTCCCCTCTCTCTGGCCTGGGCAGCATAACCCTTCCCCTCTCTCTGGCCTGTGTGTGTCGCAGCATAACCCTTCCCCTCTCTCTGGCCTGTGTGTGCGGCAGCATAACCCTTCCCCTCTCTCTGGCCTGTATGGGCGGCAGCATAACCCTTCCCCTCTCTCTGGCCTGTGTGTGTGGCAGCATAACCCTTCCCCTCTCTCTGGCCTGTATGGGCGGCAGCATAACCCTTCCCCTCTCTCTGGCCTGGGCAGCATAACCCTTCCCCTCTCTCTGGCCTGTGTGTGCGGCAGCATAACCCTTCCCCCGTTAACACAGTGCAGGTGAATGTCTAATTTCCATAAGAAGGGTTCGACCTAAACAGTTACTCTGCCACAGTCACTGTCACAGCCTGTAACACCGGTCTGTACTCTGCAGTCTCCTGGTGCTAATCATCTAGGAATAATTAGTGATTACCCAAAGAGGACGAACTTTGAATTAGTTTGAATTGATCATTACAGAGCAGCCATCAGACGGACTCCAATAGGGTGCTGCTCAGAGCCAAGACCGACGTAATAAAACACCCAGTCAAACATGAAACGCACTGTTCTAATTTCCCTCCAGAGTTCCCCTAATGAACCGTTCATTAGTAACATTATGGACCAACAACAACACCCTAAAAATAGAAATCCCTCAATTCCTGGAAATATAACAATAGTGTTTACCTCATAGTGGGGGCTTTGATGAGGAATGAGGCTACTCCCTCCCCCCTCCCTCCCCCCTCCCTCCCTCCCTCCCCCCTCCCTCCCTCCCCCCTCCCTCCTCCCTCCCTCCCCCCTCCCTCCCTCCCTCCCTCCCTCCCTCCCTCCCTCCCTCCCTCCCTCCTCCCTCCCTCCCTCCCTCCCTCCCTCCCTCCTCCTTCCTTCCCTCCCTCCCTCCCTCCCTCCCTCCTTTCAGTCAGAATGCTCATTAATAGCTGCTAACAAAGACCAGAGCCTGATTAGGACCAACTGACTAGACCAGACCAGAGCCTGATTAGGACCAACTGACTAGACCAGAGCAGAGCCTGATTAGGACCAACTGACTAGACCAGACCAGAGCCTGATTAGGACCAACTGACTAGACCAGAGCAGAGCCTGATTAGGACCAACTGACTAGACCAGAGCAGAGCCTGATTAGGACCAACTGACTAGACCAGAGCAGAGCCTGATTAGGACCAACTGACTAGACCAGAGCAGAGCCTGATTAGGACCAACTGACTAGACCAGACCAGAGCCTGATTAGGACCAACTGACTAGACCAGAGCAGAGCCTGATTAGGACCAACTGACTAGACCAGAGCAGAGCCTGATTAGGACCAACTGACTAGACCAGACCAGAGCCTGATTAGGACCAACTGACTAGACCAGAGCAGAGCCTGATTAGGACCAACTGACCAGACCAGACCAGAGCCTGATTAGGACCAACTGACTAGACCAGACCAGAGCCTGATTAGGACCAACTGACTAGACCAGACCAGAGCCTGATTAGGACCAACTGACTAGACCAGAGCAGAGCCTGATTAGGACCAACTGACTAGACCAGACCAGAGCCTGATTAGGACCAACTGACTAGACCAGAGCAGAGCCTGATTAGGACCAACTGACTAGACCAGAGCAGAGCCTGATTAGGACCAACTGACTAGACCAGAGCAGAGCCTGATTAGGACCAACTGACTAGACCAGACCAGAGCCTGATTAGGACCAACTGACTAGACCAGAGCAGAGCCTGATTAGGACCAACTGACCAGACCAGACCAGAGCCTGATTAGGACCAACTGACTAGACCAGAGCAGAGCCTGATTAGGACCAACTGACTAGACCAGAGCAGAGCCTGATTAGGACCAACTGACTAGACCAGAGCAGAGCCTGATTAGGACCAACTGACTAGACCAGAGCAGAGCCTGATTAGGACCAACTGACTAGACCAGAGCAGAGCCTGATTAGGACCAACTGACTAGACCAGACCAGAGCCTGATTAGGACCAACTGACTAGACCAGACCAGAGCCTGATTAGGACCAACTGACTAGACCAGACCAGAGCCTGATTAGGACCAACTGACTAGACCAGAGCAGAGCCTGATTAGGACCAACTGACTAGACCAGAGCAGAGCCTGATTAGGACCAAATGACTAGACCAGAGCAGAGCCTGATTAGGACCAACTGACTAGACCAGACCAGAGCCTGATTAGGACCAACTGACTAGACCAGAGCCTGATTAGGACCAACTGACTAGACCAGTGCAGAGCCTGATTAGGACCAACTGACCAGAGCAGAGCCTGATTAGGACCAACTGACTAGACCAGACCAGAGCCTGATTAGGACCAACTGACTAGACCAGAGCAGAGCCTGATTAGGACCAACTGACTAGACCAGACCAGAGCCTGATTAGGACCAACTGACTAGACCAGAGCAGAGCCTGATTAGGACCAACTGACTAGACCAGAGCAGAGCCTGATTAGGACCAACTGACTAGACCAGAGCAGAGCCTGATTAGGACCAACTGACTAGACCAGAGCAGAGCCTGATTAGGACCAACTGACTAGACCAGAGCAGAGCCTGATTAGGACCAACTGACTAGACCAGAGCAGAGCCTGATTAGGACCAACTGACTAGACCAGAGCAGAGCCTGATTAGGACCAACTGACTAGACCAGAGCAGAGCCTGATTAGGACCAACTGACTAGACCAGAGCAGAGCCTGATTAGGACCAACTGACTAGACCAGAGCAGAGCCTGATTAGGACCAACTGACTAGACCAGAGCAGAGCCTGATTAGGACCAACTGACTAGACCAGACCAGAGCCTGATTAGGACCAACTGACTAGACCAGACCAGAGCCTGATTAGGACCAACTGACTAGACCAGAGCAGAGCCTGATTAGGACCAACTGACTAGACCAGAGCAGAGCCTGATTAGGACCAACTGACTAGACCAGAGCAGAGCCTGATTAGGACCAACTGACTAGACCAGACCAGAGCCTGATTAGGACCAACTGACTAGACCAGACCAGAGCCTGATTAGGACCAACTGACTAGACCAGAGCCTGATTAGGACCAACTGACTAGACCAGAGCAGAGCCTGATTAGGACCAACTGACTAGACCAGAGCAGAGCCTGATTAGGACCAACTGACTAGACCAGACCAGAGCCTGATTAGGACCAACTGACTAGACCAGAGCAGAGCCTGATTAGGACCAACTGACTAGACCAGACCAGAGCCTGATTAGGACCAACTGACTAGACCAGAGCAGAGCCTGATTAGGACCAACTGACTAGACCAGAGCAGAGCCTGATTAGGACCAACTGACTAGACCAGACCAGAGCCTGATTAGGACCAACTGACTAGACCAGAGCCTGATTAGGACCAACTGACTAGACCAGAGCAGAGCCTGATTAGGACCAACTGACCAGAGCAGAGCCTGATTAGGACCAACTGACTAGACCAGACCAGAGCCTGATTAGGACCAACTGACTAGACCAGAGCAGAGCCTGATTAGGACCAACTGACTAGACCAGACCAGAGCCTGATTAGGACCAACTGACTAGACCAGAGCAGAGCCTGATTAGGACCAACTGACTAGACCAGAGCAGAGCCTGATTAGGACCAACTGACTAGACCAGAGCAGAGCCTGATTAGGACCAACTGACTAGACCAGAGCAGAGCCTGATTAGGACCAACTGACTAGACCAGACCAGAGCCTGATTAGGACCAACTGACTAGACCAGAGCAGAGCCTGATTAGGACCAACTGACTAGACCAGAGCAGAGCCTGATTAGGACCAACTGACTAGACCAGACCAGAGCCTGATTAGGACCAACTGACTAGACCAGAGCAGAGCCTGATTAGGACCAACTGACCTAGACCAGACCAGAGCCTGATTAGGACCAACTGACTAGACCAGACCAGAGCCTGATTAGGACCAACTGACTAGACCAGACCAGAGCCTGATTAGGACCAACTGACTAGACCAGAGCAGAGCCTGATTAGGACCAACTGACTAGACCAGACCAGAGCCTGATTAGGACCAACTGACTAGACCAGAGCAGAGCCTGATTAGGACCAACTGACTAGACCAGAGCAGAGCCTGATTAGGACCAACTGACTAGACCAGAGCAGAGCCTGATTAGGACCAACTGACTAGACCAGACCAGAGCCTGATTAGGACCAACTGACTAGACCAGAGCAGAGCCTGATTAGGACCAACTGACCAGACCAGACCAGAGCCTGATTAGGACCAACTGACTAGACCAGAGCAGAGCCTGATTAGGACCAACTGACTAGACCAGAGCAGAGCCTGATTAGGACCAACTGACTAGACCAGAGCAGAGCCTGATTAGGACCAACTGACTAGACCAGAGCAGAGCCTGATTAGGACCAACTGACTAGACCAGAGCAGAGCCTGATTAGGACCAACTGACTAGACCAGAGCAGAGCCTGATTAGGACCAACTGACTAGACCAGACCAGAGCCTGATTAGGACCAACTGACTAGACCAGACCAGAGCCTGATTAGGACCAACTGACTAGACCAGAGCAGAGCCTGATTAGGACCAACTGACTAGACCAGAGCAGAGCCTGATTAGGACCAAATGACTAGACCAGAGCAGAGCCTGATTAGGACCAACTGACTAGACCAGACCAGAGCCTGATTAGGACCAACTGACTAGACCAGAGCCTGATTAGGACCAACTGACTAGACCAGTGCAGAGCCTGATTAGGACCAACTGACCAGAGCAGAGCCTGATTAGGACCAACTGACTAGACCAGACCAGAGCCTGATTAGGACCAACTGACTAGACCAGAGCAGAGCCTGATTAGGACCAACTGACTAGACCAGACCAGAGCCTGATTAGGACCAACTGACTAGACCAGAGCAGAGCCTGATTAGGACCAACTGACTAGACCAGAGCAGAGCCTGATTAGGACCAACTGACTAGACCAGAGCAGAGCCTGATTAGGACCAACTGACTAGACCAGAGCAGAGCCTGATTAGGACCAACTGACTAGACCAGAGCAGAGCCTGATTAGGACCAACTGACTAGACCAGAGCAGAGCCTGATTAGGACCAACTGACTAGACCAGAGCAGAGCCTGATTAGGACCAACTGACTAGACCAGAGCAGAGCCTGATTAGGACCAACTGACTAGACCAGAGCAGAGCCTGATTAGGACCAACTGACTAGACCAGAGCAGAGCCTGATTAGGACCAACTGACTAGACCAGAGCAGAGCCTGATTAGGACCAACTGACTAGACCAGAGCAGAGCCTGATTAGGACCAACTGACTAGACCAGAGCAGAGCCTGATTAGGACCAACTGACTAGACCAGAGCAGAGCCTGATTAGGACCAACTGACTAGACCAGAGCAGAGCCTGATTAGGACCAACTGACTAGACCAGAGCCAGAGCCTGATTAGGACCAACTGACTAGACCAGAGCAGAGCCTGATTAGGACCAACTGACTAGACCAGAGCAGAGCCTGATTAGGACCAACTGACTAGACCAGACCAGAGCCTGATTAGGACCAACTGACTAGACCAGAGCAGAGCCTGATTAGGACCAACTGACTAGACCAGAGCCTGATTAGGACCAACTGACTAGACCAGAGCAGAGCCTGATTAGGACCAACTGACTAGACCAGAGCAGAGCCTGATTAGGACCAACTGACTAGACCAGACCAGAGCCTGATTAGGACCAACTGACTAGACCAGAGCAGAGCCTGATTAGGACCAACTGACTAGACCAGACCAGAGCCTGATTAGGACCAACTGACTAGACCAGAGCAGAGCCTGATTAGGACCAACTGACTAGACCAGAGCAGAGCCTGATTAGGACCAACTGACTAGACCAGAGCAGAGCCTGATTAGGACCAACTGACTAGACCAGACCAGAGCCTGATTAGGACCAACTGACTAGACCGACAGCAGAGCCTATTAGGACCAACTGACTAGACCAGAGCAGAGCCTGATTAGGACCAACTGACTAGACCAGAGCAGAGCCTGATTAGGACCAACTGACTAGACCAGAGCAGAGCCTGATTAGGACCAACTGACTAGACCAGAGCAGAGCCTGATTAGGACCAACTGACTAGACCAGACCAGAGCCTGATTAGGACCAACTGACTAGACCAGAGCAGAGCCTGATTAGGACCAACTGACTAGACCAGAGCAGAGCCTGATTAGGACCAACTGACTAGACCAGAGCAGAGCCTGATTAGGACCAACTGACTAGACCAGAGCAGAGCCTGATTAGGACCAACTGACTAGACCAGAGCAGAGCCTGATTAGGACCAACTGACTAGACCAGAGCAGAGCCTGATTAGGACCAACTGACTAGACCAGAGCAGAGCCTGATTAGGACCAACTGACTAGACCAGAGCAGAGCCTGATTAGGACCAACTGACTAGACCAGAGCAGAGCCTGATTAGGACCAACTGACTAGACCAGAGCAGAGCCTGATTAGGACCAACTGACTAGACCAGAGCAGAGCCTGATTAGGACCAACTGACTAGACCAGAGCAGAGCCTGATTAGGACCAACTGACTAGACCAGAGCAGAGCCTGATTAGGACCAACTGACTAGACCAGAGCAGAGCCTGATTAGGACCAACTGACTAGACCAGAGCAGAGCCTGATTAGGACCAACTGACTAGACCAGAGCAGAGCCTGATTAGGACCAACTGACTAGACCAGAGCAGAGCCTGATTAGGACCAACTGACTAGACCAGAGCAGAGCCTGATTAGGACCAACTGACTAGACCAGAGCAGAGCCTGATTAGGACCAACTGACTAGACCAGAGCAGAGCCTGATTAGGACCAACTGACTAGACCAGAGCAGAGCCTGATTAGGACCAACTGACTAGACCAGAGCAGAGCCTGATTAGGACCAACTGACTAGACCAGAGCAGAGCCTGATTAGGACCAACTGACTAGACCAGAGCAGAGCCTGATTAGGACCAACTGACTAGACCAGAGCAGAGCCTGATTAGGACCAACTGACTAGACCAGAGCAGAGCCTGATTAGGACCAACTGACTAGACCAGACCAGAGCCTGATTAGGACCAACTGACTAGACCAGAGCA
>NW_028164001.1:0-15000 GCF_964263955.1 Coregonus lavaretus
TAACTGTAAGTCGCTCTGGATAAGAGCGTCTGCTAAATGACTCAAATGTAATAATACAGTGGTGGATACTGGCTAATTCTAATGGGCAATGATAGCAAAGGACACACACATTGTCATAATGCAATATCGAACATTATCTCCTGTTAATTTTGGAGGTATTTTAATTCGGAATAAAGTCGTAGGCAGTTACACAACATAGAAAACAATACTATCAGAACACATCTCTCTCTCCCACAATCATTTAGGAACCGTGTTGCGCAAGATAGAGAACGCGTGCTTTCAGCGCGCACAGCGAGCACTCTGATTACTCAATAAATGAGCGCCAGCGCTGATTCCACATGAGAAAGCGCGGCACAATAAACCAATATGACAGTTCTATCTGAGTCATTTTACCGGCTTTTATAGTGCCTCCTTTTATTCAGCAGCATTTATCTAGCTGATTTATTCAGTTATTTTGAGCTAATGTAGGCTAGCCTATGTGTGCCTATAAGGAACAATATTTACGCACGAAATAAATATTTTGAGGATTTACAAGAAGAGATCTCCCTCACATCCCAGAAAGCCATGCTTGGTATATGCTGTTGCGACTGGACTGGACTGACTGGCCGCTGGTAGAATAGGCCACTGTAGGTCGCGCGCACTTACTCATGTTAAGCAATGAATGAAAGCGATCACAGTAGGCCAAGGCTAAATGAAAGGTTCGTCACAGCAAACAAGTATGCATGTTTTTAAACAAACCGAAGGCGTCAAATGGGCACGCTTTCTACATTCCCATCCCAGACAAATCTGACTGGGGAATGGAGAGATGCTTCAGCCTTCAGCCCTTCACTCCAGCACCCTCTTATGCAATTACACCAAAACGGGATTTGAAGAATTCCAAAACGAGTAAAATCAATCTTACCTTGGATAGGATATCCTTGTGTGTATGTTTGGCTGAAGGTTTGCGACCCAGAATCATGCGCCTCTCAAATGGAGAATCGAGATCTTGCTGCCCCCTCCTTCGAACCGTCTCGTTGTGGAATACTTTCACTGTCCTAGACCGCGCCAGCCGGCCACTCTCAAGTCTCCCCACGGAATACAGAGGAGGAGCGTGGTTATTGATGATATGGGATGAGAGAGACGGGAGGGCGTGTTCCAGACAGACAGACAGACAGAGACGCACCTTTTCTCAGCTACAGAAATCGCTGTTTTCTGTTATTTTGGTTCACCTGAGACAGCCCCTTTCCTGGTGCCATCCTTAGGTTTTTGGATGATGGTCAGCAACAAGAGGGAGGCTTCAACACACAGGTCACTGTATAACCTAACACATTTGGTTATAAACTGAATTGTATGGATATTGGACACAGGTAACAAGCAACCAACCACAGGTGATAGGTATTCTTCTGCAAGTACCACCCCATATCTAAACACTCACCATTGTATTGTGTTGAAAACCAGTTGAGTGGTCCCATGAATGCCTTATGGTTCATTCAGAAGGAAGCTCACACATCTCCATCATGTCAAGACATGTTCTCCAATTACTGAATGGACACTCCATGATAGAACATTAGAAGTTGTCATTTAGCATGTAAAGGTGCTACACATAGGATTAATTTATATTTTTGTAATTTCATAAATCTTTCATAATATACGGTGCCTTTGGAAAGTATTCAGACCCCTTAACTTTTTCCAAATGTTGTTACTTTACAGCCTTATTCTAAAATTGATGCGATTGTTTTTTCCCCTCATCAATCTAAACACAATACCCCATAATGACAAAGAAAAAACAGGGTTTTAGAGATTTTAGCTAATTTAAAATAAAATAAAAACTGAAAAAGATCAAATTTACATAAGTATTCAGACCCTTTACTCAGTACTTTGTTGAAACACCTTTGGCAGCGACTACAGCCTTGAGTCTTCTTGGGTATGACGCTACAAGCTTGGCACACCTGTTTTTGGAGAGTTTCTCCTATTCTTCTCTGCAGATCCTCTCAAGCTCTGTCAGGTTGGATGGGGAGCGTTGCTGCACAACTATTTTAAGGTCTCTCCAGAGATGTTAGAACTGGTTCAAGTCCGGGCTCTGGCTGGGCCACTCAAGGACATTCAGAGACTTGTCCCGCAGCCACTCCTGCATTGTCTTGGCTGTGTGCTTAGGATCGTTGTCCTGTTGGTAGGTGAACCTTCACCCCAGTCTGAGGTCCTGAGCGCTCTGGAGCAGGTTTTCATCAAGGATCTCTCTGTACTTTGCTCTGTTCATCTTTCCCTCAATCCTGACTAGTCTCCCAGTCCCTGCCGCTGAAAAACATCCCCACAGCCTGATGCTGCCACCACCATGCTTCACCGTAGGGATGGTGCCAGGTTTCCTCCAGACGTGACGTTTGGCATTCAGGCCAAAGAGTTCAATCTTGGTTTCATCAGAGCAGAGAATCTTGTTTCTCATGGTCTGAGAGTCTTTAGGTGCCTTTTGGCAAATTCCAAGCGGGCTGTCATGTGCCTTTTACTGAGGAGTGGCTTCCATCTGGCCACTCTACCATAAAGGTCTGATTGGTGGAGTGCTGCAGAGATGGTTGTCCTTCTGGAAGGTTCTACCATCTCCACAGAGGAACTCTAGAGCTCTGTCAGAGTGACCATCGGGTTCTTGGTTACCTCCCTGACCAAGGCCCTTCTCCCCCAATTGCTCAATTTGGCCTGGCGGCCAGCTCTAGGAAGAGTCTTGGTGGTTCCAAACTTCTTCCATTTAAGAATGATAGAGGGCACTGTGTTCTTGCAGACCTTCAATGCTGCAGAAATTTTTTGGTACCCTTCCCCAGATCTGTGCCTCACACAATCCTGTCTCGGTGCTCTCCGGACAATTCCTTAGACCTCATGGCTTGGTTATTGCTGTGACATGCACTGTCAACTGTGGGACCTTTTATAGACAGTTGTGTGCCTTTCCAAATCATGTCCAATCAATATAATTTACCATAAGAGGACTCCAATCAAGTTGTAGAAACATCTCAAGGATGATCAATGGAAACAGGATACACCTGAGCTCAATTTCGAGTCTCATAGCAAAGGGTCTGAATACTTATGTAAATAAGATATTTCCGTTTTTTATTTTTGATAAATTTGCTAAAATTTCAAAAAAACTATTTTCGCTTTGTCATTTTGGGGTATTGTGTGTAGATTGCTGAGAATATATATATTTTAAAATCCATTTTAGAATAAGGTTGTAACGTAACAAAATGTGAAAAAGTCAAGGGGTCTGAATACTTTCCGAAAGCAATGTATCTGCAGTAATAGTGGAATGATAGTGTTTCACAGTATTACTTACCCACCAGTGTTGTGATTTGCTGTGATATTCGCCTATTGATTTATCATGCCAAAGCGCATCGGTTGTCAAAATGGGAAAGCTGTTCTGACTCTGGGGCTGTGTTATCTAGTGGAAATAGCTCTGTCATTTCCTGGTTGCTAAAATTCTACACTGTTCACTCAATTTCAGTTTATGTGAGAAAACAAGCACTGAATAGAGTAGGAAATCAATGTACTATCTAAATCGCTGTGAAATATCTTGCAACTCACCTAGCACTCGGCTGCATTCTAAACAAATGCAAAAATTCGAACAAATCCTATGTGTAGCACCTTTAAGGTTGCCAAGGAGCAAGCCTCCATCCATCTGACTCCACCCATCCCAAGAGGGACTTTCATTCATTGTAGGGCAGTGATTTGAACCACCATTCAGGGCAGGGAAGTGATTTGCTCTAGGGAAAAGAAAGTGATGATCACATGATTTGAGAGCTGTGTAGTGTACCTATGTTTGGTGATCACGTGTGTACAGTAGGCTATATCACTTTAAATATTCACAGGGAAAGGCTGCCTAAGGCCATTCTCTCTGTTTTTCAGATGACAAGATTTAATCCATAAAATAGCAATGGAGTGAAAAGATGAGAAGAGATAAGAAAGACAGATAAGTGAAGCTCTCTCTCTGTAGTGACACAGCCAGAGATGACTTGACAATGATCACACACTGATACTTGAAGGCAGTCAATTCAGGAAGTAAACTTAAATTACAATTAAACATTTGAAAAAACGGCATCTATTTTCAATGAAACTGAGGAGTAGAAGCTACACTGCATGACCAAAAGTATGTGGCACATCTCATTCCAAAATCATGGGCTGCTATAACAGCCTCCACTTTTCTGGGAAGGCTTTTCACTAGATGTTGGAACATTGCTACGGGGACTTGCTTCCATTCAGCCACAAGAGCATTAGTGAGGTTGGGCACTGATGTTGGGCGATTAGGCCTGGCTCGCAGTCGGCATTCCAATTCATCCCAAAGGTGATCGATGGGGTTGAGGTCAGGGCTCTATGTAGGCCAGTCAAGTTCTTCCACACCGATCTCGACAAACCATTTCTGTATGGACCTCGCTTTGTGCACGGGGGCATTATCATGCTGAAACAGGAAAGGGCCTTGCCCAAACTGTTTCCACAAAGTTGGAAGCACATAATCGTCTAGAATGTCATTGTAAGGGGGCCTAGCTCGAACCATGAAAAACAGCCCCAGACCATTATTCCTCCTCCACCAAACTTTACAGTTGGCACTACACATTGGGGCAGGTAGCGTTCTCCTGGCATCCGCCAAACCCAGATTTGTCCGTCGGACTGCCAGATGGTGAACCGTGATTCATCACTCCAGAAAATGCGTTTCCACTGCTCCAGAGTCCAATGGTGGCGAGCTTTACACCACTCCAGCCCACGCTTGGCATTGCGCATGGTGATCTTAGGCTTGTATGCGGCTGCTCGGCCATGGAAACCCATTTCATGAAGCTCCCGACGAACAGTTCTTGTGCTGACGTTGCTTCCAGAGGCAGTTTGGAACTCGGTAGTGAGTGTTGCAACCGAAGACAGACAATTTTTACGCACTATGTGCTTCAGCACTCGGTGGTCCCGTTCTGTGAGTTTGTGTGGCCTACCACTTGCGGCTGAGCCGTTGTTGCTCCTAGATGTTTCCACTTCACAGTAACAGCACTTACAGTTGACTGGTGACTTGTTGGAAAGGTGGCATCTTATGATGTTGCCACGTTGAATATCACTGAGCTGTTCAGTAAGGTCATTCTACTGCCAATGTTTGTCTACAGAGATTGTATGGCTATGTGCTCGATTTTATACACCTGTCAGCAACAGCCAAATCCACTAATTTCAAGGGGTGTCCACATACTTTTATATATATAGTTTTATTTATTTCAAATGTTTTTCCATTTTGGGATTTTTTAAATTAAAATCACTTCCTGAATTGACTTCTTTCAATTCTAATTGACCCCAGCCATGAGGCTGTAAGGAGGATGAGACACACAGCCCCAGTGTGTGTGTATGTGTGAGTGTGTGTGAACCAGCTCTGCTCCTTGGAGGAGCCAGGAGCCAGCAGAGCAAACAAGGTGATAGAGTAAAGAATAAGGAAAGAATGGGAGTGTGTCACTGCTCTGACGCAAGCCTCACCTCAGATAACACATTCCATTACACAGACAGGCAGCTATGGCCTATGGAGAGAGAATAGATGTTCCTTTCTGGACAGGAGAACAAGGAGGGAGACAGGTATCCCTTGTATCAAGAATGACGATCCAATGACAGGTTAATATTTCTCAGAGTAACATCTTAAAGACACATTTAATATTTGCGGTAAATGTTTGATGATCCTTGGTAGAGTGTGAGGGAGTGATTCTAACATTCCCTGAGAGAGAGGTAAAGCCATCCATTAATTCACACCAGAGAAAGGCCCATATATTCCTCAACCATTCAGTAGACTAGGGAGTGGAGCACTGGGATGGAATCTGGCACTGTTTGCTCATCCAGCAGAACCAGCCTATGGACACTACTGAGTATCAACCAATTCTGTTCTGTGTAAAGAACAGAATGTATTCTATGAAGGAAAATATACTCCATGAGAACATCTTGTGACCGCACCCTCCCAATAACCAAGAGTCTTATTGACACTTCCTATTCACCATGCTACACTCTCAAGCATGTCAGAACCCAATACGGTTAATGGATGGGGGTTATGATCACAGAAGAAAACCTGTTCTTAGTGGAAATACAAGTCTTGTCTTGACATGTTATCTCAATCAATGTTCTTAATTCCAGCTCCTCCATCATAGCTAAGAGTCTGCCTCCAGGTAGAATAACTGGTTCACGAGTCATGATGGGAGACATAGTTTGCACATAAAGTATATGAACGCATAGTTTGTCTTACACAGTAGTTCTCACAGTGGAACAGTTGGAACACTTTTATGGGCCAGGAGGGTTTGTCTGGCTGTCTCATGTGGTGCCTCTCTCTCTAGGGCAGTGGTCACCAAACGGTCGATCGCGATCGACTGGTCGATCTCCAAGCCATTCCTAGTCGATCATTATGAATGACTTGTAAAAAAACAAACGATAAAGCCTTGCCTTACAATTTTTTGTATTCGTTTTGCGCTGTTGAAGGTATGTGCACTTGATTAAGCAGCCCTAGCGCTGGGAGGGAAAAGTGTTCACATATTGAACCGTTTCATGTATCTGAAGGTAGAACTCAGAGAGCAAATCAAGTACACCTATATGCCTACCGCTGGCCAATCAAATAGCTCAGATCACCGTGTCTGGGCAGTTTCCTTGCGCCATAGACTGTAAAAATAAGCCTATAACGCACAGCAAAGTTGATAATGTGAGATTTCAAAACTTTTAAAATCATGACTAGAGAGAGACTCAATGAATACAGCAAAGAGCGGCTGTTTTTATAAGTTAGTTCATGTTTAAGTTGTTATTCAGCACTTTCAATACTTTGTTCAACAGTTTTATAAGCAATTAAATGGGCGTTTCGATAAGCTTAATTGCGTTGTTATTATTTGCGCCTTGTGTCTATTTTAATATCGACGAATATTTCACTTTCTCTGGTCATAGGTGTAACAACATGAATTGGTGCATGAAGCAGAAGTAATGCAGCGCGATTTAAGTTTCGCCATCAGCTTGAAGACTGTGTCCCCTTTTCTCAGCGGAGGAAGGGAGAGAGGAGGGACATCTGATGGTCAGTCTGAGGCGAGGGAGGGAGCAGCGGTGAGGCTGCCTCTCACCCGACTCACCGCGGCCCCCTCCCTCCCCTCAGACTGACCATCAGATGCAGGCCATCAGTCCAGAAAAATAAAAATAAAATTATGCTCACTCAGCTGTGCCTCACAAGTAATACAACAAATAATATATATATATATATATATATATATATATATATATATATATATATATATATATATAATGTTTTTAGTAAAAAAAAAGAAAAAAAGATCAGCTTATTATTGCAGATAGATTGTAACTTCCATCAATGTAATTGTCTGCATCACTTCCAATCCCCCATGTTTATATATATATATATATATATATATATATATATATATATATATATATACAGTGGGGAGAACAAGTATTTGATTCACTGCCGATTTTGCAGATTTTCCTACTTACAAAGCATGTAGAGGTCTGTAATTTTTATCATAGGTACACTTCAACTGTGAGAGATGGAATCTAAAACAAAAATCCAGAAAATCACATTGTATGATTTTTAAGTAATTAATTTGCATTTTATTGCAAATTAATTACTTAAATATAGTTTCAAAATGGTCTGAGAAGAACAACATTGGCAGGGCAATTCAAGCGTAGCCAATACGCAGTGATAATGTATTGGGCCTATAGCCAACTGCACAAACCTCATTGCTACATAACTGCTTTTAATTAGTTAATGTTGCATAGGCTTACATTTTTTAAAGTCATGTTTAAAAAAAATCTGAGTGGTAGATCTCGGCTTGCATTTTGACTCATAAAGTGATCTTGACTCAGAAAACGTTGGTGACCACTGCTCTAGGGTGTCTATTATCTTATGGACCCGTCAGCCTGCCTGACGCGCCACCCTTTCTGCATTTAAAAAGCTCCGCCAGTAAGCCTCGCTTTATGAAAGGAACGACAATGCTGCTTTAGATCGGTGGTGACTCACTGGTGAGGTGGGTTTCTGACATAAATGCAGCATTCGCAGGTGCTGGTAGCTGTGACCTCATTAAAAAGTGAAGATTACAGAATTCTAGTCAAAATGCGCTGATAGAAAGGTCAAGAAATACCTCATCAAAATGTTGTTACTTTCTCAAGTAAAATACATTTACAAGACTTTCTCAAGTAAAGTCAAGTAAGAGATAGATTTGATAAAATATCTATTTTCATGCCCGTTTGCCAAAAATAAAGGCAGACAAAAGTAGTTTAAGGCCAAGTGGACATCTGTTTTTTGCTGCTTAGCCTAACCAGTCTGATTGTTCATATCTCAAATAAACTAGACCAGATTCGGGTGCCTGTTAAAATCGTAGGAGGAATATTTGGAACAGGTTAAATAGGTTAAATAACCTATGCATTTATATAAAAGAAAATGCTATGCATTTATATAAATTAAAATGTTACGGAACGATGCAGAATACCAAAAACGAGTCTACAATGCCCTCTAGTGGAAACAACAAGATTGTACACTAGTCATTTTGAAATCAGGTGATATGCCTTATTTCCTTACACAGCACTGCTCTCATGTGGTCATAAGGTAGGAGGAGATCCTGCTGTAAGTACCTCTGGGCAAGTTGGGGTGTATTCACTTGGAACAAAACAGAAGCAAACAAGTAAAAACAGGGAGGAACTAACCTGAACTTGTCCTATAAAAAACCTCTGTTTTTGTTGCAAAACGTTTTACTACGGTTTACACTAATGAATACACCCCAGGGCAAGCCTGCCATAAGGCCATCAACACGCTCAGACCGGTGACAGCTCGATCTTAATTGAATACTTTACACCGTGTCAACATTTTATTTGACAGCATTTCAGAATATCATACAGTAAACAAGATTTCTGCAAAAGTTAATATATCCATAGTGTTGCATTTCATAAAAATAGGTCGTTCACTTATAGTCTGGGACTATCCATAATAATACATTGAGTCATATTTATAATAGCGACACACCTGTACAAGGTCAATAACACGGCTAATAATAACACTACACAGTGATACCCTGCTGCATTAGGTAGGCTCAGGGGGTTCATGTATTGTACGTGCCGTCAGTCTTCAACACACTCACCATTCTCTTTTGATCTACAGTGCCGTCGGAAACTATTCAGACCCCTTCCATTTTCCCACAATTTGTTATGTTACAGCCTTATTCTAAAATTGATTAAACAATTTTTTCCCCTCATCAATCTACACACATTACCCCATAATGACAAAGCGAAAACAGGTTTTTATTACAAATAAAAAACTTAAATACCGTATTTACGTAAGTATTCAGACCCTTTGCTATGAGAATTGAAATTGAGCTCAGGTGCATCCTGTTTCCATTGATCATGCTTGAGATATTTCTACAACTTGATTGGAGTCCACCTTTGGTAAATTTAATTGATTGGACATGATTTGGAAAGGCACACACCTGTCTATATAAGGTTTGACAGTACATGTCAGAGCAAAAACCAAGCCATGAGGTCGAAGGAATTGTCCGTAGAGCTCAGAGACAGGATTGTTTCAAGGCACAGATCTGGGGAAGGGTACCAAAAAATTTCAACAGCATTGAAGGTCCCCAAGAACACAGTGGCCTCCATCATACTTAAATGGAAGATGTTTGGAACCACCAAGACTCTTCCTAGAGCTGGCCGCCCGGCCAAACTGAGCAATCGGGGGAGAAGGGCCTTGGTCAGGGAGGTGACCAAGAACCCGATGGTCACTCTGACACAGCTCCTAAGTTCCTCTGTGGAGATGGGAGAACCTTCTAGAAGGACAACCATCTCAGCAGCACTCCACCAATCAGACCTTTATGGTAAAGTTGCCAGCTTGAAGCCACTCCTCAGTAAAAAGGCACATGACAGCCCGACTTGGAGTTTGCCAAAAGGCACCTAAAGGACTCTCAGACCATGAGAAACAAGATTCTCTGCTCTGATGAAACCAAGATGGAACTCTTTGGCCTGAATGCCAAGCGTCACGTCTGGAGGAAACCTGGCTTCGGGACAAGTCTCAATGTCCTTGAGTGTCCCAGCCAGAGCCCGGACTTGAACCTGATCGAACTTCTCTAGAGAGACCTGAAAATAGCTGTGCAGCGACGCTCCCCATCCAACCTGACAGAGCTTGAGAGGATCTGCAGAGAATAATGGGAGAAACTCCCCAAATACAGGTGTGCCAAGCTTGTAGCGTCATACCCAAAAAGACTCAAGGCTGTAATCGCTGCCAAAGGTGCTTCAACAAAGTACTGAGTAAAGGGTCTGAATACTTATGTAAATGTGATATAAAAAAAAAGAAGATCTATATATATATATATATAATTTTGCAAACATTTCTAAAACCCTGTTTGTGTAGATTGATGAGGGGAAAAAACAATTTAATCAATTTTAGAATAAGGCTGTAACGTAACAAAATGTGGAAAAAGTCAAGGGGTCTGAATACTTTCCGAATGCACTGTATGTCCATAGAAAAGTACTGACATTTGGCTCAATGGGGGACAGCTCAGACGAGAAAAAGCGGTGAACGGTAAAACGAAGGAAGGACATTCTTCTTCCTTGTCTCTAGTCTACACAGAAGTCATGATAGGCTTAGTGATGAAGGTGCAGTATACAGTCAGGACTGTCCAGAAACTATAGGAATGATTGCATGTGGAGTGAACACCCAGTGGCACTGTTCAAATGAATCCTTCCTTGAAGTAACCAGTGCCACTTACATGAATTAACATGTAACTGCTTTACATTATTATATATTTTTTTATTGTCATTTAACAGATGCTCTTATCCAGAGCAATTAGGGTGAAGTGCCTTGCTCAAGGGCACATGGGCTGATTATTCAGCTAGTCGGCTCGGGATTCAAACCAGCGACCTATCAGTTACTGGCCCAACGCTCTGAACTGCTAGGCTACCTGCTGCCTACTTCCTTGAAGTAACCAGTGATCTTACAAGATGTTAGGAAGGAGAAAAGGATGAGAGGAAGGAAGGATGCATTCTTAAAGTATTCAAACAGGGCCAGACAGTGGCTGAGCCAGTGACAATTCCCCAGCACAATTTATATGCCAATTCTCTGAACCACTTTGTGCTTTAAAGAAGTCAGAAAATCATTTTATTTTTCTCCTCGTAAATAGAGATTCCAATGGGCTCAGAGCATCACTCACCTCTCTCATATCACTCCTATTATGAAAGACTGTCTGCATTTCTTCCACCCGAGGGGGACAGCTTTGTTTGGCCAATGTCATCCTCTCTTTGCTGGATTGTTAGCTCCACACACTGCAAATTACCACTAAAAAATCAGATGTCTGTAGAAACTAAAGGGGACACATTCGGATTGCTCCTTAATGACTTTTCTTTTATCGCCAAGAATGATTCTTGTGTCTGGTAATGATCATAATGACTAGATAATTGTAGTCTCTTCACATCTCCATGTACAGTACAATAGTTATCAGAGAGCGACAGATGAATTAGCCTCTGTGAGACCCAGGGCCAGAGAGAGGGTTTGAGAGAGGGTTTTTACACTCTGCCTTAATCATAGGATGACAAGGCAGCTCAGAGGGACGTGTGTGTGTGTCTAACTGTCTACCTGTGTGTATGTAACTGTGTAACTGTGTGTGTGCAACTGTGTGTGTGTGTGTGTGTGTAACTGTGTACCTGTGTGTATGTAACTGTGTAACTGTGTGTGTGTAACTGTGTGTGTGTGTGTGTGTGTGTGTAACTGTGTGTGTGAGAGCTGGTAATAGGAGAGTGCAGACAGGGCCCATGACAGAGCCTCCACTGTCTAGAGTTCAGAAATGAATTGGGACGTAATCTGGTAGAGAGAGATGTACAGTATATATATTAACATCGCTGGCTATGTAGACGGCATCCCTTAGAGACTAAACAAATGTTGAAATGAATATCTAGACAGTTGTCAGTTGTAATGTACAGTGAGGGAAAAAAGTATTTGATCCCCTGCTGATTTTGTACGTTTGCCCATTGACAAAGAAATGATCAGTCTATAATTTTAATGATAGGCTTATTTGAACAGTGAGAGACAGAATAACAACAACAAAAATCCAGAAAAACGCATGTCAAAAATGTTATAAATTGATTTGCATTTTAATGAGGGAAATAAGTATTTGACCCCCTCTCAATCAGAAAGATTTCTGGCTCCCAGGTGTCTTTTATACAGGTAACGAGCTGAGATTAGGAGCACACTCTTAAAGGGAGTGGTCCTAATCTCAGCTTGTTACCTGTATAAAAGACACCTGTCCACAGAAGCAATCAATCAATCAGATTCCAAACTCTCCACCATGGCCAAGACCAAAGAGCTCTCCAAGGATGTCAGGGACAAGATTGTAGACATACACAAGGCTGGAATGGGCTACAAGATCATCGCCAAGCAGCTTGGTGAGAAGGTGACAACAGTTGGTGCGATTATTCGCAAATGGAAGAAACACAAAATAACTGTCAATCTCCCTCGGCCTGGGGCTCCATGCAAGATCTCACCTCGTGGAGTTGCAATGATCATGAAAACGGTGAGGAATCAGCCCAGAACTACACGGGAGGATCTTGTCAATGATCTCAAGGCAGCTGGGACCATAGTCACCAAGAAAACAATTGGTAACACACTATGCCGTGAAGGACTGAAATCCTGCAGCGCCCGCAAGGTCCCCCTGCTCAAGAAAGCACATATACAGGCCCGTCTGAAGTTTGCCAATGAACATCTGAATGATTCAGAGGAGAACTGGGTGAAAGTGTTGTGGTCAGATGAGACCAAAATCGAGCTCTTTGGCATCAACTCAACTCGCCGTGTTTGGAGGAGGAGGAATGCTGCCTATGACCCCAAGAACACCATCCCCACCGTCAAACATGGAGGTGGAAACATTATGCTTTGGGGGTGTTTTTCTGCTAAGGGTACAGGACAACTTCACCGCATCAAAGGGACGATGGACGGGGCCATGTACCGTCAAATCTTGGGTGAGAACCTCCTTCCCTCAGCCAGGGCATTGAAAATGGGTCGTGGATGGGTATTACAGCATGACAATGACCCAAAACACAAGGCCAAGGCAACAAAGGAGTGGCTCAAGAAGAAGCACATTAAGGTCCTGGAGTGGCCTAGCCAGTCTCCAGACCTTAATCCCATAGAAAATCTGTGGAGGGAGCTGAAGGTTTGAGTTGCCAAACGTCAGCCTCGAAACCTTAATGACTTGGAGAAGATCTGCAAAGAGGAGTGGAACAAAATCCGTCCTGAGATGTGTGCAAACCTGGTGGCCAAATACAAGAAACGTCTGACCTCTGTGATTGCCAACAAGGGTTTTGCCACCAAGTACTAAGTCATGTTTTGCAGTGGTCAAATACTTATTTCCCTCATTAAAATGCAAATCAATTCATAACATTTTTGACATGCGTTTTTTCTGGATGTTTTGGTTGTTATTCTGTCTCTCACTGTTCAAATAAACCTACCGTTAAAATTATAGACTGATCATGTCTTTGTCAGTGGGCAAACGTACAAAATCAGCAGGGGATCAAATACTTTTTCACTGTATACGTATGCGTCTTTGGGAGATAAAAGTGTTTCATGTCTTGTGCAAATGTACAGCGTTAAGTGAAGCCACAGACCATTAGACACATTTAAGTGATGAATGAGCTTGTGACAAACGGCAATGCTTCTCTCTCTCTCTGATCCCTACCAGAAATACTAATGTAGTTTCCTGCATTCACACACTTGCCATATTACCACCCAAACACAACTTGATTACACCATCTGTTAGAGATGTTCTGCCTAGACGTTTTGATATCTGACGATGAGATACCATCAGAACCCCAAAAAGTTGTGGAACTAACTTCAATATGTAAGGAAATTGACAGATTTGCTAATGTTTTCTGACCAAATAAATACGGTGGGGCCTGTAAATACAGTGAACAAATTTAAACAATCAGAGATATAAAAACATGACTGTCCGTCATTGCACAGATGTATATGAATATTGGGACATTGGTATTGACTGTACGGTAGCAGCCTGGATTGAACCACATCAGTCTAGAGAGTGTTCTAGGTTCTCAAAGTCCATAACAGACCTCTTTGTCCGTCGGTCCCTGATCGTAAGGCACTCTGCCCCGATATCCCATGAACCTTCACTCTCTCCACAGTGTCCACCAGACAAACCTCAGCAAATTGCTTTTTCGTGAAGAACAGTGAGGGGGAAATGTATCTCCTGTGACCCAACCATTGATCATTGGTGATTCAAGCACAAACAGCACTTAAGAGTCCACTGCAGTCTTGTAGAATGGGTCCACGCAGACCAGAAATGCAACATCATAGGCTGGGAAGCTATAAGGGAGTGTTGAAAAACGGTGTTGTGTTCCTTCGCTTGTCTAGCTTACGTGGCACCTCAGAACTACCATTGGCCCGACTAGGTATGCATTAGAGATGATCATATGTCCCACATATTAATACTCATCATATAATATATTTATTTCTATATCATTTGATAGATTATTCAGGATAGCTTCTTCAGTCCCGTACAGTCTCTTATTTAAGGCAAAGTTCCATTAATGCGTATACTCTTTTTCTAGTTGTTGGTTTTCATTCTCTCTCTTCAAAATACACAAAAACAGGCAAACCCTCTTCAACATTCCTTTTCATAAAATAGACTCCATTGTATAAAAAACTGCAGTGTCACAGTCAACCAATCAGTGAGTGGTTCAATTTGCATGTAGGTCCTCGACTGGAGTGCTGTGGGGATTTGAGCACTTCCAAATGAAGTTCCTGTATTCAGACCCCTTAACACTGCTCAAGGATCCTGTCACGCTACACACATTCTGCTTGGTTTCTTCTTGTTTTGAATTTTTAAGTGGATGCTTTCCAGTTCTTAAGGTGGTCGGTGTAAAATATCTCTCAAAATAATTTAGAGTACAATATAAATAAAAATGGTTCTCTAAAAACGCATGGAGGAACCCCCATTTACATCTGAGGTCTAGAGGGTGGGGTGGGGGAGTGGAGGCAGGGCGAGGGGAGCCAATGAAGGGGCTAGC
>NW_028164001.1:20000-44078 GCF_964263955.1 Coregonus lavaretus
GAGTATAGAATAATCTATAGACGTAATCATTTTAGAAGTGTGTGTGTGACTTTTAAAATGTGATTAAAGCAATTATAGTGTTACTGAAATCAGATCAGATTAGAAGGTAAGCAGGTGGATTTCAGTGTGTTACAGCTAGATGAGCCTTGGCCTGGGGGTCCTTTGAGGGGGTAAACACAGGGTTAGAGGGATAGAGGGGAAACCCACCATACTCTGGGACCTGCCCTGTGCCTCTCTTCAGGAGCAGACGCACCCGCCGGCCCCCTGACTTGATGAGCTCGATGGCCCGGGCGTGGGTCATGTCCCTGGTGGTCTCCCCGTTGATCTCAATGATCTGGTCCCCTACCTGGAGAGGAGGATAGACAAGACAGTGAGAGAGTGAGAGAGATAGACAGATAGATAGATAGATAGATAGATAGATAGATAGATAGATAGATAGATAGATAGATAGATAGATAGATAGATAGATAGATAGATAGATAGATAGATAGATAGATAGATAGATAGATAGATAGATAGATAGATAGATAGATAGATAGATAGATAGATAGATAGATAGATAGATAGATAGATAGATACTGTAGATAGATACTGTAGATAGATACTGTATATAGATAGATAGATAGATAGATAGATAGATAGATAGATAGATAGATAGATAGATAGATAGATAGATAGATAGATAGATAGATAGATAGATAGATAGATAGATAGATACTGTAGATAGATACTGTATATAGATAGATACTGTATATAGATAGATAGATAGATAGATAGATAGATAGATAGATAGATAGATAGATAGATAGATAGATAGATAGATAGATAGATAGATAGATAGATAGATAGATAGATAGATAGATAGATAGATAGATAGATAGATAGATAGATAGATAGATAGACAGTGTGTCTGCTGTTTGTGTGTCTTGTTGCCATGCAGATGCTGCACAGACAATAAATAGACAATAAACCACTGTGACAATAACCTCTAAATCACCAACCCACTGAGCGCCCCGTGTTATATAAACATGTGTTATATTGCGTGACAAGTTCACACCAATTCCCTGATTAGATGAACAAATTATGGAAGAACGCTGGCACACACTGCCACAACCACCAACGCAATTATTTCTTGGCAGGCCTCTGAGATAAGCACACACACTACATATTAAAGTACAAAATTAATAAGGCTAATTTATTGTGGATCACAATTCATTAGGATCATTTTGGATCTATAACTCATGGTGGTGCAGAGGGATCAGAGCGGCCAGTGTAAAGCGTTCATCAGAATTAGCACTCATGAATGTGGTGTCAGTTGTCATTAATTCCTGCAGCCCGTTTTTATAATGTCATTTAGATTGAATTACGGCAGACAGACTCTTCCCTGCAAGTGGGCTGAGACTAAAGAGGATACCCTCCTGAATACCAATGTCATCGGCGTTGTTAATTACGTACCAAACGGAAGAAAATGGACTGAAACAGGGAGAGAGTACCTGAATCCGTCCAATAAGAAACAGTTGTTTTAGTTTTCCGTTGCAAAACGTATACCTAATGAATATGACCCAGGCCTAAACATAGCAGCTGAAGACCTGGTAGTAACATATTCATTACACTAAGTAGACTACACCTCCTTCCAGCACTACAGTGAAAAGGTTGTGACCTCTCTATGACTACAAGATCAAGGTCGGAGGTCAATAGTATATGCATATCCCCTGAAGGATCTCACTAACACACTTCCTTCACTTGGAATGGGACCAGTGCCCTCTTGACTAATAGTGTAGGAGACCACGTGCTGCGGCGCCAAATGTATAAACCAATTACTATAACAAATGGAAAAGTCCTCGGCTAATAGTGGAAGTAATTTAAAAGTGAAAGGAGAGAGAATCCGCCCAGCAACAGAGAGAGAGAGGGGAGTCATTAAGTGTTATTAGGCTGATCTGAGCGGAGCTGGGCAGCCCGTCCAGCTACACCTTCTGACAGTTAGTGAATGGCTGAGGCCGGCCTGAGTCAAATTGATGGGGAGTGACTGGGGGGTGGATGGGAGAATTGAATACCAAGCCGACAGCTTCCTCAGTAGTATGACCTCCAGGGTCCAGATGAAGCATGGCTATCCTTGGATTGTCTCTCCTCTAGATGCTATCTCGAGTTCAGCCAAGCTTACTAAGGATGTGTCTGAAACAGCACCCTATTCCCTATATAGTGCACTTTTGACCAGTCTGAGCCTTATTCCTTGGCCGTGTAAATAGTAGTATACTATATAGCCAGCCGGGTCAGCCCAGTTCATTTCAACAACGGTGTTAGATGATCTTACCTTTCCCCCTCGACCATTCATCTCCCCCATGATCAGAGTTCAAACTGGGCCTGTGTGTGGCGGACTGCAGAGTTTGAGTGGGCCTTTAAAGCTGTGATTACTGAAGGATAAATCACAATACCGGCCCGGGCGTTGAAGAGAGAGACACGGACCGTTAGCTATCCTTCATCTCCAGACGGATGGGTTTGGGCTTGGGCGAGCATTTACCTCGCCGTGGCGGAGTGAGAGTAATATCCCCACGGGGAGTTTTACACACAGGTTCATTACAGATAAGGAATGTACAGTGATGACGCTATTGGCCCACACTAGAGAGATTGGGCAGAGAGAAAAGTGTGACGGGTGGAAGACGATCAAGATACTTTAGGAGATATAGAAAAACTGCTATGACAGACTTGTAATATACTCTTTGATATCGGAAAAGTAAAGTGAGATTTCCGTATTTTTTGTGCCATAAAGTGGTCAGAGTGTCTCTGGATGAGCATAGCAGGCTACAAGAACATATACAGTTGTTGAGAGAGAGTGACTCATACTTTGATAGAGGTGATGGGAGGAAGGCGTGGACTTGGGGAAAAACTAAAAGCTTTGCACGCTCTGCATCTTTTTACAAAGAGTCGTACATTTGAACTTCAGTTTAGAAAATAATTGTCTTCTTTTTCTTTTTTTCTTATTTTTTACAGATGGTGACCGGCAGATAGTACCCTCTATCCCTCGAAAGAACATTACGAAACTGACAAACGTGAAAACTATTACTGGTAAAAGCAGCCACCCTTTAATTATTAATCTAAATGTTGATAGTACCTAATGTATTATTGACTAGACTAGAGATATTTTTCTGCTGCCTGTAAACCCACTAACCCAGCATGTCAAAACATCCCAAATCCTTCACACACTCAGCCACACTCAGCCATTTTGCATTAGCAGATTATTTTCTTACAGGGCTTAAAATGGCAATTTGCTGCCAAGATAATAATCAGTCAATTAGAACTAGCAAACAATTATTATTAATATCCCACTAAACCAGCATTGGGAGAGAAGCTACTGTAAGTATGTTGTGGGGAAGTGTTAGTTCAGCGCAGGATGTGACATCATCATCAGCCTACCCTCATCCTCCCGTTGCGGATGGCGGGTCCGTCCTCGGCCAGTCGCAGGACAAACAGGTCCATCTTGTACTCCCTCCCTCCACGGATACTGAAGCCAAACCCCTTCATACTCTTCTCCAGCTCCACGGTGAAGAAGTCAAAGTCCTGGAGAAGGAGCAGGACACATTCAGACAACAGGCAGTAAGAACCAGGAAGGAGGGGAAGGCCATCAGTCACCATCACAAAAGCTAATGGCCATGTGTATTACTATAGCCTGGTTAAACCAGACTGAATGCTGCGCTCACCATTGTTTAACTCAGTGCAGAATTCAGTCTGGTTTAACCAGGCTAGAATTACCACATCTTCCTCGTTAACCTCTCTACCTGAACTACTGTTTCTTGCTTGTCAATGCCCATGTATTTCAGTTGAATGTATTTGACGGCTTTACATGCTAAAAATAAAAGTAGCATGTAAAGTAAAGGTAAAGTAAAAGTTTTCAGACATCCCAGGTCAATACTGTATTGATGAGTAAAGGATCTGACCTGGTAGACCTGTGGCATCTGTGGCATCTGTGGCTGGATCTGTCTGTAGTCGTGGGGCACAGGCATGGGGAAGTGCCTGGGGTCAGTGGACAGCTGTCTGTAGTCCATCAGAGGAGGGTGTCTGTAGTCCAGGGTGGGCGGCTGGCGGTAGTCTGCTACAGGAGGGTGTCTGTAGTCCAACGGGGGCTGTCTGTAGTCTGTGAATGGAGGCTGTCGGATGTCCGGTTTCACGTCCTGCCTCGCTTTCACCTCTGACCTGTAACTAACCAACCAATCAAGTTAAAGGAACATTTCCCACTGGGCATTAACTGGTTGAATCAACATTGTTACAACGTAATTTGTCAATGTATTGTCACGTGGAATCTACGTGGAAAATACATTGGATTTGAAAAAAGTAATCAACGTAAACTGCTGTTCTGAGGGTGAAATTTCAACCACATGATTATGTTACATTTTACATTTTTGTATCCAGAGCGACTTACAGTTAGTGAGTGCATACATTATTATTATTATTATTATTATTATTATTATTATTATTATTATTATTTTCATACTATTGTATAAAATATGTTGAATTTGTACATTTAAAACAGTGTCAGATCTTCAAAACAATAGGCTGGGAAGCACCTCCTACTGGAGAATTGATCTACCTACAGCTATCCTTTGGTCTCCAATCAAGGGTTTTAACCAAGCCCTTCCCTGCTTAGATATTATATTTGTCACTGACTATTACCACTGTGCTATCTTGAGAATGATTGTTTCGAGATCTCCACTTAAAAACTAAATAGATTCACTGTTGCTATCAAAGTCATTCCGAAGGGTAGGTTTAACAGAGCAAATGAAATCTGACCATACTTTATCACTCATATATCATCAATGATGCTATTTAGGCCTACAGTGGGGGAAAAAAGTATTTAGTCAGCCACCAATTGTGCAAGTTCTCCCACTTAAAAAGATGAGAGAGGCCTGTAATTTTCATCATAGGTACACGTCAACTATGACAGACAAAATGAGAAAAAAAAATCCAGAAAATCACATTGTAGGATTTTTAATGAATTTATTTGCAAATTATGGTGGAAAATAAGTATTTGGTCAATAACAAAAGTTTCTCAATACTTTGTTATATACCCTTTGTTGGCAATGACACAGGTCAAACGTTTTCTGTAAGTCTTCACAAGGTTTTCACACACTGTTGCTGGTATTTTGGCCCATTCCTCCATGCAGATCTCCTCTAGAGCAGTGATGTTTTGGGGCTGTCGCTGGGCAACACAGACTTTCAACTCCCTCCAAAGATTTTCTATGGGGTTGAGATCTGGAGACTGGCTAGGCCACTCCAGGACCTTGAAATGCTTCTTACGAAGCCACTCCTTCGTTGCCCGGGCAGTGTGTTTGGGATCATTGTCATGCTGAAAGACCCAGCCACGTTTCATCTTCAATGCCCTTGCTGATGGAAGGAGGTTTTCACTCAAAATCTCACGATACATGGCCCCATTCATTATTTCCTTTACACGGATCAGTCGTCCTGGTCCCTTTGCAGAAAAACAGCCCCAAAGCATGATGTTTCCACCCCCATGCTTCACAGTAGGTATGGTGTTCTTTGGATGCAACTCAGCATTCTTTGTCCTCCAAACACGACGAGTTGAGTTTTTAACAAAAAGTTATATTTTGGTTTCATCTGACCATATGACATTCTCCCAATCCTCTTCTGGATCATCCAAATGCACTCTAGCAAACTTCAGATGGGCCTGGACATGTACTGGCTTAAGCAGGGGGACACGTCTGGCACTGCAGGATTTGAGTCCCTGGCGGCGTAGTGTGTTGCTGATGGTAGGCTTTGTTACTTTTGTCCCAGCTCTTTGCAGGTCATTCACTAGGTCCCCCCGTGTGGTTCTGGGATTTTTGCTCACCGTTCTTGTGATCATTTTGACCCCACGGGGTGAGATCTTGCGTGGAGCCCCAGATCGAGGGAGATTATCAGTGGTCTTGTATGTCTTCCATTTCCTAATAATTGCTCCCACAGTTGATTTCTTCAAACCAAGCTGCTTACCTATTGCAGATTCAGTCTTCCCAGCCTGGTGCATGTCTACAATTTTGTTTCTGGTGTCCTTTGACAGCTCTTTGGTCTTGGCCATAGTGGAGTTTGGAGTGTGACTGTTTGAGGTTGTGGACAGGTGTCTTTCATACTGATAACAATTTCAAACAGGTGCCATTAATACAGGTAACGAGTGGAGGACAGAGGAGCCTCTTAAATAAGAAGTTACAGGTCTGTGAGAGCCAGAAATCTTGCTTGTTTGTAGGTGACCAAATACTTATTTTCCACCATAATTTGCAAATAAATTCATTAAAAATCCTACAATGTGATTTTCTGGAAAAAAAATTCTCAATTTGTCTGTCATAGTTGACGTGTACCTATGATGAAAATTACAGGCCTCTCTCATCTTTTTAAGTGGGTGAACTTGCACAATTGGTGGCTGACCAGAATTCAATTAACAATAGACAATACAATAGGTCTAGGGTTTCAAGCTCTGGTTGATTTCAAATGTAATGATGTTTAGTTATATTGAATTGTGTTTAGTTGTCAACGCAACCAAATATCAACATTTGAAGGAGATGTATCTTCTGCTTGGATAGTTCCATCTGTGCCACTGACTTAGTCTGGCTTTAATTCCAGTTTGTCTACAAATTAATAACTGATATGTTGGATTCACATCTCCATCTCAACGAAAAATACAAGTTAAAGAATAGGACTAAATCAAATCCAACTTGAATTAAAGTGCATTTAAAGTGCTATGCTATCTCGAGTTCAGTCCTATTCTTTAACTTTGACTGTTGTGTTGACAATCAAACACAATTAAATGTTTGAAATACAATAAACAATGAATAGCATATTAACTTGTTGACAAGTTTAACACATTATATGTTGGATTCATGTCTCCAACTCAATCCAAAATACAAGTTAAAGAATGGGATTAAGCCAGTGGCTCAGATGGAACTATGCAATCAGTAGATACATCTCCTTTAAATGTTGATATTTGGTTGCTTTGTCAACCAAACACAATTAAATATAGCCTAAATGAAGGCTATCGAACAAACTAATGTAACATTCAACGTTAAAATTAGTAACACATCCAGGGCCACATTTTGAGGTTGAGTAACTATAAAATCCTTATTATGTAATCATATAAAGCGTGCATGTACAAGATAGCATGTATAGGTTGTCGCAGGTCTGTGGAGATCTTCACAATTGCTGTAATAATCTGTGCAGAATCTTGAACAGCATTAATCACCTGCACCATGTACTTTTAATGTAATCTCAATTGCAATCCAGATCATTTGGTTCTGCTATTAGATGAAGCACAGTGATAACACATTAATCTGTTGTATAAATAAACAAAATATCTGGCATTGTATTCCCATTTGAACTTTGCTGTGCTTTTAAATGGTTGAAAGCGCAGTGACAGACATTTGGGTGACAACTAAACCAAAAACCTGACATTGATTTTCTATTGGAATTTGGTTGTGCTTTTATATGGTTTAATGCATAGTGATAACACATTGGAAATTGAACTAACTTTTGGCTGTCTTTTTGAGTGGGTGAATATACAGTATGTTGTAGTCTCATTGATCAAGTTCTCAACCAAATATTACCCAATTACCCACGTTGAAATGATGTAGTGTGCCCAGTGGGTTTTCACTACAAGCATTTCATATGAATGCTCCAACTTCATTCAGTTAAGTGCTTTGTGAAGGTAATGCTCTCTGAATCAATTCATGTCAAATTCTAAGTTATTCAGAAATACCCTGTTTGTTACAATCAAACTACCTTTGAGGCAATACTCTAGTGGTGGTACAGTGAGGGAAAAAAGTATTTGATCCCCTGCTGATTTCGTACGTTTGCCCACTGACAAAGAAATGATCAGTCTATAATTTTAATGGTAGGTTTATTTGAACAGTGAGAGACAGAATTACAACAACAAAATCCAGAAAAACGCATGTCAAAAATGTTATAAGTTGATTTGCATTTTAATGAGGGAAATAAGTTTTTGACCCCCTCTCAATCAGAAAGATTTCTGGCTCCCAGGTGTCTTTTATACAGGTAATGAGCTGAGATTAGGAGCACACTCTTAAAGGGAGTGGTCCTAATCTCAGCTTGTTACCTGTATAAAAGACACCTGTCCACAGAAGCAATCAATCAATCAGATTCCAAACTCTCCACCATGGCCAAGACCAAAGAGCTCTCCAAGGATGTCAGGGACAAAATTCTAGACCTACACAAGGCTGGAATGGGCCACAAGACCATCGCCAAGCAGCTTGGTGAGAAGGTGACAACAGTTGGTGCGATTATTCGCAAATGGAAGAAACACCAAATATATATGATTGTCACGCCCTGGCCTATAGAACTCTAGCTAGTTTGGTCAGGGTGTGAATATATTCTAGGTTTGTATTTCTATGTTTGGCCGGGTGTGGTTCCCAATCAGAGGCAGCGGTCGCTCGTTGTCTCTGATTGGGGATCATACTTAGGCAGCCAGTTTTCCTGCCTGTGTTGTGGGTTTTTGTTGTGTTCCTGTTTTAGGCTTGTGTGTTAGCCTTTGGACCGTCACGGTTAAGTTTTGTTATTTTGGTTACTGTGTCGTGTGTTTATTCTTTAATAAACATGTACGCCTTTCACGCTGCACCTTGGTCCGTCCCGTTCCTTAACGTACGTGACAATGATCATGAGAACGGTGAGGAATCAGCCCAGAACTACACGGGAGGATCTTGTCAATGATCTCAAGGCAGCTGGGACCATAGTCACCAAGAAAACAATTGGTAACACACTACGCCGCGAAGGACTGAAATCCTGCAGCGCCCGCAAGGTCCCCCTGCTCAAGAAAGCACACATACAGGGCCGTCTGAAGTTTGCCAATGAAAATCTGAATGATTCAGAGGAGAACTGGGTGAAAGTGTTGTGGTCAGATGAGACCAAAATCAAATTCTTTGGCATCAACTCAACTCGCCGTGTTTGGAGGAGGAGGAATGCTGCCTATGACCCCAAGAACACCATCCCCACCGTCAAACATGGAGATGGAAACATTATGCTTTGGGGGTGTTTTTCTGCTAAGGGGACAGGACAACTTCACCGCATCAAAGGGACGAGGCCATGTACCGTCAAATCTTGGGTGAGAACCACCTTCCCTCAGCCAGGGCATTGAAAATGGGTCGTGGATGGGTATTCCAGCATGACAATCATCCAAAACACACGGCCTAGGCAACAAAGGAGTGGCTCAAGAAGAAGCACATTAAGGTCCTGGAGTGGCCTAGCCAGTCTCCAGACCTTAATCCCATAGAAAATCTGTGGAGGGAGCTGAAGGTTCGAGTTGCCAAACGTCAGCCTCGAAACCTTAATGACTTGGAGAAGATCTGCAAAGAGGAGTGGGAAAAAATCCCTCCTGAGATGTGTGCAAACCTGGTGGCCAACTACAAGAAACGTCTGACCTCTGTAATTGCCAACAAGGGTTTTGCCACCAAGTACATGTTTTGCAGAGGGGTCAAATACGTATTTCCCTCATTAAAATGCAAATCAATTCATAACATTTTTGACATGCGTTTTTTCTGGATTTTTTGGTTGTTATTCTGTCTCTCACTGTTCAAATAAACCTACCATTAAAATTATAGATTGATCATGTCTTTGTCAGTGGGCAAACGTACAAAATCAGCAGGGGATCAAATACTTTTTTCCCTCACTGTAAGTGAAATCTTTTTTTTCCCCGAACCACATGAAAAGAAACTCCAATCTTTTACAGAGTTGGCAATACATAAGAGTACTCAGAGATTTTGCGGAATTCTCCAGAGCAGGAGCGAGAGGACAATGACAGGGTACATTTTGGGCCCCCTATAGAGCTTGATAAAATATTCAGCCTAGGTCTATAAAGAAGCTATTTAGGTTAATAATTCAGGAGTCCATAAGAGTTAAGTGATGTTACACAACAAACTGGAGACAGGGAGAGTATACCTCACTCTCACCTGTAATTCTCTTAGGAACAGTGCTTTTACCCCAGAGATAAAAAATATATAAAAATAATACTGTGTTGTATACAGTGAGTTTTCCAAATGTGCTGTATAAGATATTTGGGACTTCCAGAGCATTGGGACTAGCAGACAGTACAATACTGAGGAAGCCTTAAAGATGACATTAAGCCATACACATACATTATCAACCATTTTAAATTATTTTAATAAATAGGACATTATAGGGCACTCAAATGCTGCATGTCTGAGTAAATTATGGCCATATCCTGATGGATCAATATTTAGAACTGGTCTGTGTGCTATGAATTGGTGTGTGTTTTTAAGCAGTGTGCGTCTGTGTGTGTGACAATCCGTTTGCCTTACCTGCTGTCGTGGGTGTAGATCTGGGGTGGGGGGGCTGGGGTCTGGGTGATGGGGCTCTGGTGGGTCAGGGAGCTGGGCTGGGTGACTGCAGGGCTGGGCTGGGTGACAGCAGGGCTGGGCTGGGCCACGGTGGGACTGGGCTGGGCCACGGTGGGACTGGGCTGGGCTTGGGGACTGTGTTGTTGGGTCACTACTGGGCTCTGCTTCTCTGAGCTAGGGGCTGACGGGCTCAGCTCTGAAACGCAGACAGACAGACAGACAGACAGACAGACAGACAGACAGACAGACAGACAGACAGACAGACAGACAGTGTCAGACAGACACAGTGACAGATCGATACACACCGCAGCATACACTATGCTAGACAGAGCCACATTAGCGTAATACACGGTGCATCTACTTCAAATAAATGTTAGTACAATGCTCTGTGTGTATGATCTACAGTAGATGCTCATCATAACCAGAAACAACCATGAAGCATTAGAAGATGGTGACAGAAACCGGAACAGACTCACTAGACAGTTTTCTCCCAAACAGACATATCACTCGCTGATCCATGCAAATAGTGCCATAGCCAGAGATAGAACAACTCATCACTTTAAAAAAGATGGTAAACCTGTTTAAACAGCAGTTTAAACAGCAGTCCCTGAAAGTCCCCCCACATCCCCAGTATAGAGTTCTCTGCTGACCCCTTGGCCCCCCCATTATCTCCAGTCTAGTGACCCTTGTCTCCCGTCTCACTCACCTTCCTGTGGTATGATCTGGAGGGTGACGCTGAGGCCGGCGTCCTTGATGAGCTTGACGATGTCGGCGTGGGGCATGTTGATGATGGACTGACTGTTCACCGCCAGGATGCGGTCACCAACCTTCAGTTTGCCACAGCGGTCCGCCGGGCTGCCGTCGATGATACGCCCAATCTTATGGGGCACGCCTGGGATGGGAGGAGAGGAGGAGGACAGTACACACAGAATGAGAGACACACAGATATGGTTAGTCGAGGACAGGTCTGAGTACAGGCTAATCTTACTGGTTGGCTGCTTTCTTTCCATCTCTCCCTCTCTTCTTTCTATCTCGCTCTTTTCATATTTCTCTCGCCCCCCTCTCGACTTATGTAAGAAAGCTGGCTTTATGCACGGCGAGCGTGGGCAGAGCACTACAGTAGCGTACAGTAGCCTAGCTACCTCAGATCTGAGGGACTGATACAGTCAGGAAACCATGTATAATTGAGATGGGTCAGATGGTTAGAGGAGGAGTACATGGTTAAAAAATAGAGGTGTTACATGTTTTATATAGTTGTGACCTCTTCCTCTCAGCAATTTTTGTCAAAATGGATATGGTTATCTCTGCTTGGAGCGACCGGATCTGCTGGGCTAAAATACATGAAAACTCAAGAGCATAATAATATGCCATTGTAATGTAAACAACTCATGGACGGACACACACACACACACACACACACACACACACTCACTCACTCACTCACTCACTCACTCACTCACTCACTCACTCACTCACTCACTCACTCACTCACTCACTCACTCACTCACTCACTCACTCACTCACTCACTCACTCACTCACTCACTCACTCACTCACTCACTCACTCACTCACTCACTCACTCACTCACTCACTCACTCACTCACTCACTCACTCATTCACTCACACACACACAGTCACTCACTCAAACACACACACAGAGCAGCACTCACTGATGGCGGCGGCGGTCTCGGGCCGGTTGAGCGAGCTGATGATGACGAATCCAAACCCTTCACTCTCCTTGCGGTGGATAATGACATCACTAGGTGGCTGCTGCACGTTGGAGGTCGGCGCCCCGTCTGTGGTGCTACCTGTACCCATGGCTGCAGTGGGTGGGGCTGCGTTGTTGCCAGGATACGTGACATTGGTGAAGTCGCTGCGTGGGGAGCTGTGCTGGGTGGACACGGAGCCGGGGCTGCGGCCGTTCTCTGGACAGGGCTCTCCTGTGGGGGGTAACAGAGAGCTGAGTTAACCTTTGATGCTCTCATACCACACCACATTGAAGCCCAGCACAGCAACACAGCAACACAGCAGCAGAGCACTCATCAATGGACAAAGACTGGCGCTGTCTGGACTGGCTATCAGGTCACTAAGGCCCCTCACAGAAAGGGATTTCAGCTAATTAGCTAATCACTTTCAGCTAATCACTATCAGATCAGAGAAAGGTCACGGTTTCTCTCACACCTTATCGGCTGTATTGTTGCATGCAAAAGAGCCAAAGATATTTTTAATCCAAAAGAAAACCTACATTGAAGATATCTGTAGATACAATCACTAAGAACTAAGATTCCCCCAAAAACAAGATGTCATGTTAGAGCTCATTACATCTCCTTCAGTGATCAGGGTTGAACTGAAGATAGTGAGAACAAGGAGAGAGAAAGAGCTTAGACCTCTGGGAGAGACAGAGTCTTGACACCTCCAAAAGTGTTACTTTGAATCAAACGTTGAGGGATGAAAGGCAAGACCACGGACGACAGGGATGAGTCAGATTGGAGACAGAGGAGGGGAGACGGAAGGGGGAGAGGGATACAGAGGAGGGGAGACGGGAGGGGGAGATGGAGAGGGAGTCAGAGGGGGGGAGACGGGAGGGGGAGAGGGAGACAGAGGAGGGGAGACGGGAAGGGGAGAGGGAGACAGTAGGGGAGAAGGGAGGGGGAGAGGGAGACAGAGGAGGGGAGAAGGGAGGGGGAGAGTGAGACAGAGGAGGGGAGAGGGGATCTCACCAGGGTGACTGTGCTCTCCTCCCCAGGCACCAAAGGCAGCCGGAGCGTAAGCTGACATAAGGGAATGGGGAGGTCTGAGGGGGGAAGGTGTGTGTCTGAGTGTAGGGGGGAAGATGTGTGTGTTTGTGTGTAGGGTGGAAGGTGTGTGTATGTGTGTAGGGGGGAAGGTGTGTGTCTGTGTGTAGGGGGAAGGTGTGTGTCTGTGTGTAGGGGGAAGTTGTGTGTCTGTAGGGGGAAGGTGTGTGTCTGTGTGTAGGGGGGAAGGTGTGTGTCTGTGTGTAGGGGGGAAGGTGTGTGTCTGTCTGTAGGGGGAAGGTGTGTGTCTGTCTGTAGGGGGGAAGGTGTCTGTCTGTAGGGGGAAGGTGTGTGTCTGTGTGTAGGGGGGAAGATGTGTGTGTTTGTGTGTAGGGTGGAAGGTGTGTGTATGTGTGTAGGGGGGAAGGTGTGTGTCTGTGTGTAGGGGGAAGGTGTGTGTCTGTGTGTAGGGGGAAGGTGTGTGTCTGTAGGGGGAAGGTGTGTGTCTGTGTGTAGGGGGGAAGGTGTGTGTCTGTGTGTAGGGGGGAAGGTGTGTGTCTGTCTGTAGGGGGAAGGTGTGTGTCTGTCTGTAGGGGGGAAGGTGTCTGTCTGTAGGGGGAAGGTGTGTGTCTGTGTGTAGGGGGGAGGTGTGTGTCTGTGTGTAGGGGGAAGGTGTGTGTCTGTGTGTAGGAGGGAAGGTGTGTGTCTGTGTGTAGGGGGAAGGTGTGTCTGTCTGTAGGGGAAGGTGTGTGTCTGTCTGTAGGGGGGAAGGTGTGTGTCTGTCTGTAGGGGGAAGGTGTGTGTCTGTGTGTAGGGGGGAAGTTGTGTGTCTGTGTGTAGGGGGGAAGGTGTATGTCTGTGTGTAGGGGGGAAGGTGTGTGTCTGTATGTAGGGGGAAGGTGTGTGTCTGTGTATAGGGGGGAAGGTGTGTGTCTGTGTGTAGGGGGGAAGGTGTGTGTCTGTCTGTAGGTGGGAAGGTGTAGGTCTGTGTGTAGGGGGGAAGATGTTTGTCTGTCTGTAGGGGGGAAGGTGAGTGTCTTCCTATAGGGGGAAGGTGTGTGTCTGTGTGTAGGGGGGAAGTTGTGTGTCTGTGTGTAGGGGGGAAGGTGTGTGTCTGTGTGTAGGGGGGAAGGTGTGTGTCTGTATGTAGGGGGAAGGTGTGTGTCTGTGTATAGGGGGGAAGGTGTGTGTCTATGTGTAGGGGGGAAGGTGTGTGTCTGTCTGTAGGTGGGAAGGTGTAGGTCTGTGTGTAGGGGGGAAGGTGTAGGTATGTGTGTAGGGGGGAAGATGTGTGTCTGTGTGTAGGGGGAAGGTGTGTGTCTGTGTATAGGGGGGAAGGTGTGTGTCTGTCTGTAGGGGGAAGGTGTGTGTCTGTCTGTAGGTGGGAAGGTGTGTGTATGTGTGTAGGGGGGAAGGTGTGTGTCTGTGTGTAGGGGGAAGGTGTGTGTCTGTGTGTAGGGAAGAAGGTGTGTGTCTGTGTGTAGGGGGAAGGTGTGTGTCTGTGTGTAGGGGGGAATATGTGTATCTGTGTGTAGGGGGAAGGTGTGTGTCTGTGTGTAGGGGGGAAGGTGTGTGTCTGTGTGTAGGGGGAAGGTGTGTGTCTGTGTGTAGGGGGAAGGTGTGGGTCTGTGTGTAGGGGGAAGGTGTGTGTCTGTGTGTAGGGGGGAAAGTGTGTGTCTGTCTGTAGGTGGGAAGGTGTGTGTATGTGTGTAGGAGGGAAGGTGTGTGTCTGTGTGTAGGGGGAAGGTGTGTGTCTGTAGGGGGAAGGTGTGTGTCTGTGTGTAGGGGGGAAGGTGTGTGTCTGTGTGTAGAGGGGAAGGTGTGTGTCTGTCTGTAGGGGGAAGGTGTGTGTCTGTCTGTAGGGGGGAAGGTGTCTGTCTGTAGGGGGAAGGTGTGTGTCTGTGTGTAGGGGGGAGGTGTGTGTCTGTGTGTAGGGGGAAGGTGTGTGTCTGTGTGTAGGAGGGAAAGTGTGTGTCTGTGTGTAGGGCGAAGGTGTGTCTGTAGGGGGAAGGTGTGTGTCTGTGTGTAGGGGGGAAGGTGTGTGTCTGTGTGTAGGGGGGAAGGTGTGTGTCTGTAGGGGGAAAGTGTGTGTCTGTGTGTAGGAGGGAAGGTGTGTGTCTGTGTGTAGGGCGAAGGTGTGTCTGTAGGGGGAAGGTGTGTGTCTGTGTGTAGGCGGGAAGGTGTGTGTCTGTGTGTAGGGGGGAAGGTGTGTGTCTGTAGGGGGAAAGTGTGTGTCTGTGTGTAGGAGGGAAGGTGTGTGTCTGTGTGTAGGGCGAAGGTATGTGTCTGTGTGTAGGGGGAAGGTGTGTGTCTGTGTGTAGGGGGGAAGGTGTGTGTCTGTAGGGGGAAGGTGTGTGTCTGTCTGTAGGGGGAAGGTGTGTGTCTGTGTGTAGGGGGAAGGTGTGTGTCTGTGTGTAGGGGGAAGGTGTGTGTCTGTGTGTAGGGGGGGAGGTGTGTGTCTGTGTGTAGGGGGGAAGGTGTGTGTCTGTCTGTAGGGTGGAAGGTATGTGTATGTCTGTAGGGGGAAGGTGTGTGTCTGTGTGTAGGGGGAAGGTGTGTGTCTGTGTGTAGGGGGAAGGTGTGTCTGTGTGTAGGGGGAAGGTGTGTGTCTGTGTGTAGGGGGGAAAGTGTGTGTCTGTGTGTAGGGGGGAAGGTGTGTGTCTGTCTGTAGGGGGAAGGTGTGTGTCTGTCTGTAGGGGGAAGGTGTGTGTCTGAGTGTAGGGGGAAGGTGTGTGTCTATGTGTAGGGGGGAAGGTGTGTGTCTGTCTGTAGGGGGAAGGTGTGTGTCTGTCTGTAGGGGGAAGGTGTGTGTCTGTGTGTAGGGGGAAGGTGTGTGTCTGTGTGTAGGGGGGAAGGTGTGTGTCTGTCTGTAGGGGTCTGCTACACTCACTACACAGCATGTTCTTGCAGCTCTACAATTCATGTTCCAACACAACAGCTGGAGTCCACATAAGGCCAGAGGAAGGAGAACTCAGGCCTCCTTGGAGTAGGATGAAGTTGACCCTAGAGGATGATCTAAGGTCAGATTTCCGTTTTCCTCCCTAATGATTAAGATTAGGAGTTTTCAGTAAACGGATCCTAGATCTGTCTCCTCCCATCCTCTCACCTGGGCCCTGTAGCCTCCTCCTGATGGTGAGGTTGACCTGTCCGTTGCGGGCGGCGCCGTGCATTAGGTCGATGACATAGCGGTGGGGCTTCCCCGCCACTGGGATCCCGTCCACGAAGATGAGCTCATCGCCCGGCCGCAGGCGTCCGTCTCTGTCCGCCGGGCTCTTCTCTATGATGGCCCCAATCAGGATCTGTTTATGGGAACCAGACCAATCAGAACGCATAGAGAGCTAGGGGTCAGGGTTTTAAAAGTCGGTTGACCAATCAGAGGGCTGCATTCATAGAAGGACGACATTGAAGTGATATGTAACCATGGTCAAGTAGACAATAAACATGCAGTGAGTAACTGTATGTGAAATGACATGTATAAGTGGTTGTTATATTAGCGGTGCTTATGAATAGATAAGTGCGCTCCATGTTTGCGCTAAGTGTTACTCTACAGACAATGAACCAGTAACCATCCACAGCAGCATCACCAGTCTCTCAGTCAGTCAGGGTTCAGGGTTCAGGGTTAGATATGTGTGTAGTGGGTTAGAGAGGAGAAATGACAGGGTTCCACGCCCATCCCATACGAGCCTTCTCACGGGTGTCCGGACTCACAGGCTGTCCCGCCTCGTCTCCCCCCAGGATGCGGAAGCCGAAGCCGGACTTCTGCCTCCTCAGGTGGACCTCCACCTCCTGGTACTCTGCCCCTGGGGTCCAGGAACAGACAACACCTGTGAAACGTGTGGGCCTTGGAGTGCCCTTAGTCTAATGTCTAATGTATGTGGAGCCAGAGGATTATTGATCACACATTGTGGAAATTAACACATTAAATTAAAGGCACTGTGCAGTCAAAATTCTGTTTTTCCTGTGTTTTATATAATATTGTACAACAGCTGATGAAACTAACACTGTAAAAGTGTTATTTCCTGGTAGTTGCTGGTTGAAAATATAATCTACACAGGACCTTCTAATCAGCAGGTTTGCATGGGCGGGAATTTCGGCTTTCCATGGTGGCATCAATGCGGTACATTGGTTAATAGACCAATAACAAAGAGAGTTCCAAACCTCTCTGCCAATAACAGCTAGTTTTCTGTTTCCTCCTCCCCGCTCTTGCTAAATTCTTGCTTAAGAAATATTTGTTTTGCTAAAAAGCTATTTTTGCAAATATTATGGAAATCTATTACAGTAAGGTACATATTTGTTGCCCAGAATGTTTTTCATAAATGTTAGAATAATCCCAAATCCTCCCTGTGGGGGGTCTCCTTCAGAGCCACCGTACATACCTGAGTGGTCCACAGAGAAGGTGGTCCGCGGCATGCCTGGCTCTGTATGGGGGAGGGAGATTGAGGGAGCACCCATAAACAATAATACAACACACACACATTATCTTACAACTGTCTCACTCAGAGCAGACTACTAAAAAGACTGTCAGACTAGAGCAAGACAGACAAAAACTTCCCTCAGCACATTGTCTGCACAGAGTTCCTACATCATCCATTACACTGCGGAGAAGAAGTGCTTACGGCATTTAATACAGCTATCTTTTGTATGTGTTAGGGGAGCAGACACTCATCTGCAATCAGGCCTTTACTGGAAAGCAGTACGATTTGCGACGTAATGATATTCATTACCCTGAAAACCCTTTCCTATGAAATGAAGTAGAGCAGGTCAAAGTGACTGTGATGAGAAATGGGCTCTATTTTCAGCTGGTTTAATCACGGAGACCAGTGTCCACTGGGATACCAGAGGAATTAATTGAGGAAACAAAGATGGAGGATGACACAGAAGGAGACTGACTGACACAAGTCTTACCACGGAACCCATATACAGTGTTTTAAGTTTATATTAAACAATATTGCTGTAAAAAATACTAATGGATGTTGGCAGAAGACAAGGACAGAATGACCTTGCTAGCTAGAGGTTGATTTTGGTATATTCCAGACTGTGTGTTGCAGTTTACGTAAAGTACACAATTCATAAATCTCCATCTATCTCCAGCTCTCTTACATGCAATGGGGTCTCTTGTTCCCTACTAGAATAAAGACATCTAATTACAGATGTAGGATCTTAATTTGATCACTATTTTGTTGCTGAGAATTGTCCTACACAGCAGGAAATGGAAACTTGTAGTGTATTCAAGCTTTAAAACGCGTTCTAAAGTTTGTAATAAAAAATGTATCATCATCCCCTACAAAAAATGTATATTTATTATAATCCACATAATAATTAAAATGTCCTGTTGCTGCAGGATTATTTTCCAGCTGTAGTAAACTGACTCAAATTAAAATCCTACATCTGAAGGCAAAAACCTTCTTAACATTCAGTGGAAGCTACACTGACTTGTCTTTGGTTATGGGCTGTATTGGGAACAGTCCTAGTTAGATAAGGTTACTGAAAAATACCAATGTTCATCACCTATAACACCCACACCACCGAGGGAGACAAGTAGAGCAGTGGAGGCTGCTGAGGGGAGGATGGCTCATAATAATGGCCGGAACAGAGCAAATGGAATGGCATCAAACACCTGGAAACCATGTGTTTGACGTATTTGATATCATTCCACCTATTCCACTCCAGCCATTACCACGAGCCCGTCCTCCCTAATTAAGGTGCCACTAACCTCCTGTGAAGTAGAGTGTTCCTAAAAGTTGCCCTGTGCCTCCACCCTGTTAACCTAACTGACCCAAAACAAGTGTAGCCTAGCTGCGAACAGCACTTTGGGGGCATGTTACACGAAGGGGACAGATACTTAACACTAAACTGAACACGGGACTCAACCGGAAAACAAGGAAGTCAAGGAGAGAAAGAAACAATGGAAGAGCGAGAAACAGGGAGAGCAAGAGAGAGAGAAGAGAGAGAGACAGACAGAGAGAGAGAGAGAGAGAGAGAGAGAGAGAGAGAGAGAGAGAGAGAGAGAGAGAGAGAGAGAGAGAGAGAGAGAGAGAGAGAGAGAGAGAGAGAGAGAGAGAGAGAGAGAGAGAGAGAGAGAGAGAGAGAGAGAGAGAGAGATACAGATAAAAAGAGAGAGATGGAGAGAGGTAGAGAGGAAATATACAGAGAAAGAGAGACAGAGACCCTGGAAGGCTTTGACGTGGAGTTCTTCCGACAGCCCTGTCCTCTTTCATAAAGGTTGTGTTGGGTAAGCGTGCACACAGCTCGTCTCTCTATCTACTGTAGCCTACGATTGACTAAGGACCGCAGAGATTCTACCATAGAGAGGAGCAGAGCATCATCATGTCTACTGGCTGGACCCTCGCATGTCAATCATGAAGCCTCTATGGTACAGCAACCTGCAAGGACTTAACAGAAACTAGCACTGGTCAAAAGGATGAGTGCACTTTATGTTCAGAATCATACATTAGATATGACTATTGACGTTAAAAACCAATGGTATACTGTCATACAAAACTTTCTACAGTGCATATCTTGTTAACCCCAAAACTCCCAGTTAAAAGCTTGGTCGTACACTAAATGAACTGAAAGGAAGTCCCTATGGTTGTACCTCTGACAGGATCTCTAATGGCTAAAATATAATTGTTGGCTCCTAAGGTTTCCAGCTGTGTACGGCTGAGATATTCCTGAAAAAAAAGCTCATTTGATTATACACTCTGCAGAACATCAACTGGAGGCAGAGATCCGCGAGACATTCAGAGATTCCCCTAATGGGGAAGTCTGGGCCTAGAACAAATGTATCAACATCAAGTTATCTGTCAGCATTAAGATAAAAGTATCAACTCTTAAACTGTTGTCATACTCCATCATATTTACAGAAATACATCTACAGACAAAACAACATAATATATCTCATTCTGCAGGACCCAGTCAACCCAGACTATGTCCCTTTAGGAACAGAACAGGTGGTGCTGAGGCCATTGTTAAATTGTACTATGGAGCCCTGACTACTGTTCACGAGGGCTACAATGATTCATTCAAGAGGTGAGGTGTGTGTGTGTATGAGTGTGTTTGTGTACACCTTGATAGGTCCACCTGTTTAGAAGAAAATGAACCACTGAAACCCCAGACAGATATGAGGGGGCTGTTGTTGTTGTTGATGCTGATGTTGTTGTTGTTGTTGCAGTTGTGTGTTTTCAGTACTTACGCCTACTACTCTCATAGATAGCCCTGGACTTCTCATAGAGGTCATAGGGGTCGGGCCTGCTCAGATCAAAGCCCTCGGGGAAGGCAGAGTCTGGGAATGAGGCCCTGTGGAGGTGGCGGGTCAGGAAGGGGGCGTTGTGGGGGACAACGGGGGCAGACAGACTGGTCTGGGGGCTGCCCTGACCCCCTCCCTGGCCTTGGGCCGCGTCCCACTGCTCCAACACCTGTAAACACATCAGACATCAGGGCATTGGTTCAGTCTCCACCACCCCTACCCTGGTTCTCACCCGGTCCTTACTCACTGAAAACCCTATCTGAACATCCTTGAGACGTATGCAAGGGGGCGCTGTCCTGGTATTCTAACAACTTCATCTTAGACAAACCAAATGAGGTGAGAGCAAGCTATTAATAGTATACAGGTGGGGGTAGAGGTCTTCATCGATGTCATTGACTGTCATTCACTACAGCAGTCTAATATTAGTGGGAGTAATGCAACAAAGCAACATGAGCGCCAGCCGGTGGCAACAACAAAGATGAAGAGAGGAGAGGTGAAGAAATGTTTTAAAGAAGAAAAAAAAAAGGCCAAAGCTTATTAAAGCAGGTCCTGAAAAGCAGTGTGTTAATTATGAAGAGAGGGGGAGAGAGAGAGCAGCACAGACACACCAGCTCAGGGCTGCTGGGAGGAAGAGGGAGGCAGGCGCAGAGCATATTAAACATGTCAGTGTGCCACTGTCGTCGTCGTCGTCGGAAGATGGCAAATGGCCAAAGTGGGGACACAGAGGCTGGCTACGGCCCAAGACATTCTATGATAGAGACTGTAGTGGATGCAAGAGGGGCATGGTGATAGGAGGAGTGCAAACACACAGCATTCACCCCCCTCAGAGAATCTCTTAGATGAGCCTGTGTGTGTGTGTGTGTGTGTGTGTGTGTGTGTGTGTGTGTGTGTGTGTGTGTGTGTGTGTGTGTGTTCTGCGGCTATTATGGAATGTGGATGTGGTGGATAATGTGTGGTGTCTCTATTGTGGAAAACTCTATTGTGGTGTCTCTAACACACTCATGGCTCCATTTTGACAATGCAGAAAAGCAAGCAGTGCTAGTGTCAAAAGAGGCTTGTTTTGTCCCAATTACTCTCAGCAGCGTTTAATTCCAAACCACTCAGTGTGCGTCCAGGAGGAAGAGAGAGAAGCTGTAATGTATGCGGGTGTAAAACCAAACAAGACAGATAAATGATAAGTATATAAACAATGATTTCTCTTCCCATTCGAAATAAGTACCACACTGATTATTTGAAGTGATTTTCCAATTTTGACAAGCTGAGCTGCTTTCTTGTGTTGCACAAATGTCAGTTGTTTTTAGAAAATGGAGTTATGTAGAGTAGATCGTGAAGATGACATATTGATATGTTAGGATGAGACTGAGAATTATCGTTCTCTCTAATACCACCCGATAGAATGACTTGTTTGATATCAGGAGCTGTGTATTCATAGTAGCAGTTGTGAGATGACACTGCCAAGTCATCTGGTTCCATCAAACCAAGGCAATATCAAAGTGTTCCCACTCTGTGTGGTTCCACCCATCTCTGCTACTGACATATGGAATGTCTGAGTGTCTGGCCGTGTAATGGCAAGGTGACAGTCAGGGGATCTTATTAAGTCTGGGACCAGACTACAGCACTGTCACTCCCCCTACCTCCTCCTCCTCCTCCTCCTCCTCCTCCTCCTCCTCCATCTCTCTCCCTCCATCTATTATATGTACTAAGTGAAGTATGAAGTATGGCAATGTCTTTCCTAACTGGCCCTGAGAGGGATAAATAAAGTTGTTTTGAATTTTATTGATTCTCTCCCCCTTCTCTCTTTCTATCTCACCCTCTTTCCTTCTCTCTTTCTCCTTCTTTCTCTCCCCCTCTCATTTAGTCACAGGCAGTCAGGCTCTTTAAGACTGTAGGACTTGTATGTTGCTAGAGACTGCTGTTTCCTACACTCAACACTCTCAGGTCTGGCCATAAACTGACTCTGCATGCACACCAATAGTACTACATACTACGGTATATTCTGTCCATCACTCTCATGATTATATGAGAATATACTCATATACAGTGCCTTCGGAAAGTATTCAGACCCCTTGACCTTTTCCACATTTTGTTAGGTTACAGCCTTATTCTAAAATGTATTAAATTGATACACACAATACCCCGTAATGACAAAGCAAAAACAGGTTTTTAGAAATGTTTGCAAATTCATTAAAAATAAAAAACGGAAATATTACATTTACATAAGTATTCAGACCCTTTACTCAGTACTTTGTTGAAACACCTTTGGCAGCGATTACAGCCTTGAGTCTTCTTGGGTATGATGCTACTTGGCACACCTGTATTTGGGGAGTTTCTCCCATTCTTCTCTGCAGATCCTCTCAAGCTCTGTCAGGTTGGATGGGGAGCGTTGCTGCACAGCTATTTTGAGGTCTCGCCCAGAGATGTTTGATTAGGTTTAAGTCCGGGCTCTGGCTAGGCCACTCAAGGACATTCAGAGACTTGTCCAGAAGCCACTCCTGCATTGTCTTGGCTGTGTGCTTAGGGTCGTTGTCCTGTTGGAAGGTGAACCTTCACCCCAGTCTGAGGTCCTGAGCGCTCTGAAGCAGGTTTTCATCAAGGATCTCTCTGTACTTTGCTCCGTTCATCTTTGCCTCGATCCTGACTAGTCTCCCAGTCCCTGCCGCTCAAAAACATCCCCACAGCATGATTCTGCCACCACCATGCTTCACCGTAGGGAGGGTGCCAGGTTTCCTCCAGACGTGACGCTTCGCATTCAAGCCAAAGAGTTCAATCTTGGTTTCATCAGACCAGAGCATCTTGTTTCTCATGGTCTGAGAGTCTTTAGGTGCCTTTTGGCAAACTCCAAGCGGGCTGTCCTGTGCCTTTTACTGAGGAGTGGCTTCCGTCTGGCCACTCTACCATAAAGGCCTGATTGGTGGAGTGCTGCAGAGATGGTTGTCCTTCTGGAAGGTTCTCCCATCTCCACAGAGGAACTCTAGAGCTTTGTCAGAGTGACCATTGGGCTCTTGGTCACCTCCGTGACCAAGGCCCTTCTCCCAGATTGCTCAGTTTGGCCAGGTGGCCAGCTCTAGGAAGAGTCTTGGTGGTTCCAAACTTTTTCCATTTAAGAATGATGGAGGCCACTGTGTTTTTGGGGACCTTCAATGCTGCAGACATTTTTTGGTACACTTCCCCAGATCTGTGCCTCGACACAATCCTGTCTCGGAGCTCTACGGACAATTCCTTCGACCTCATGGCTTGGTTTTTGCTCTGACATGCACTGTCAACTGTGGGACCATATATAGACCTGTGTGTACCTTTCCAAATCATGTCCAATTTCGAGTCTCATAGCAAAGGGTCTGAATACTTATGTAAATAAGTGTTTTTTTGCTAACATTTCTAAAAACCTGTTTTCACTTTGTCATTATTGGGAATTGTGTGTAGATTGCTGAGGATTTTTTTTATGTAATCCATTTTAGAATAAGGCTGTAACGCAACAAAATGTGGAAAAAGTCAAGGGGTCTAAATACTTTCCGAAGGCACTGTAGGCACAGGCTTTGTTCCAAACTGAATTCGGAAGGCAGGGCATCATTAGTATTTGTGCCAACTTTAAATCACAATTCCAGAACTCCCCATGTCTCTGTTTTTAAACTTTGCATCCATGTTGGATTCTTTGGGCTACGGAAATCGTCCTGGAACTAATGATATCCAATTAAACCTGGCTTGAACTCTGTGTTGGGGGCGGTTGGCAGCTGCTGGTGCTCTGAAGCCTGTTCTG
>NW_028164000.1:0-13706 GCF_964263955.1 Coregonus lavaretus
ACCCACCCACCCCCATTGCGGTCCTTACAAGAAACAGGAATCTAGGAAACTTCACCTGCACTGTCCAGTATCCAGGTATTTATTTCAGTCACACTGGTTGAATTTTTTGGCTAAAAGGTTACTGAATCGATTTCAAGTCACTGAATCGTTCGGATCGTATCGTTCTAAATGAACCAATATCGTCCTTGAATCGTATCGACAACCACGAATCGTGATACAAATTGAATCGTTGTTAAAACGAATCGTTACACCCCTACATTATACTTATAGACTGATAATTTCTTTGTCAGTGGGCAAATGTACAAAATCAGCAGGGGATCAAATACTTTTTTCCTCACTGTACATACAGGACAAGGCAGTGAAGGCACAAAGGAGGCAGCAGCAGTGGCACACGCTCAACTGAGCAATGTTCCAATGTGCATGATGTCACTGATAGCTGGGCTCTGTGAAGGCTGACCTCTGTGAATTGTGTTGTGGGTTGGTCATGTCAAGTGTGTGTGTGTGCATGTTTGTTCCGTGTGAGTGTGCATTTGTTTCTTTGCACGTCTTTGTTCAATTGTGTGTGATCACGATTAAGATTGAATGTGTGAGTACATCTATACGTGTCTGTTTCTGTTTGTGTTGGTGTCCGTGTGTCTGTATGTCCGGGGTGTTGAGCAATGACGCTGTTTTTTCCCAACTTCCTCTCTCTTTCTTTCTCTTTCTTTCTCTCTCTCTCTCTCTCTCTCTCTGTGTCTCTCTCTCTCTCTCTCTCTCTCTCTCTCTCTCTCTCTCTCTCTCTCTCTCTCTCTCTCTCTCTCGCTCTCACTCACTCTCTCTCACTCTCTCTGTCTCTCTCTCTCTGTCTCCCTCTCTCTCTAGCTCTATCCCTCTCTCTCTCTCGCTCTATCCCTCTCTCTCTCTCTCTCTCTCTCTCAGTCTCTCAGTCTCTCTCTCTCTCTCTCTCTCTCTCTCTCTCTCTCGCTCTCGCTCTCTCTCTCTCTCTCTCTCTCTCTCTCTCTCTCTCTCTCTCTCTCTCTCTCTCTCTCTCTCTCTCCTCTCTCTCTCTCTCTCTCTCTCTCTGCTCTCTCCAGAGCAGTCTGTTCAATAATTCACAGGGAGGCAGTGGGGCAGGCTCAGCAGGGGTGTGCCAGCTGACAGTGTGTTCAGACAAAGCTGTCAAACTGGAGAAGAATCAGGTGGTTGCAACAGGGGCTAGTCCCGCTTCCCTCACATACTGTAGGACCCCCCTCTCACACACAGCAGGCGGTTCCAGCACTGCTCTCCAGACTCACACACACACACACACCCTGGCCTCTCAAAGCCCAGCATGGGGGCTAGCCAAATCTGGTCTCTTTGGGAAAGTCCTGCACTCTTGAAGCCCCAGCCCAGTCTCAGCAAGACATGCAGCCCCCCCCCCCCCTTCCACCACCACTTCCATACACACACCCCAGCTTGTCACAGCCTAAACCCCACCCTCACAACCCCCTCCTTAGGGGAAGAACAGCTCCTTATAGCTCTAAGGAGTGTCAAGGGGGGGGGGGGGGGGTCACATTTGTCCAACCCCCACAGCTACACTCCTCTTTCAAAGCAGAGGGGCCATGTTGTTCTATAGAGACTATAGTCTATTGTTTTATCCACCCTCCACTTAAGACAGACGCATCATCATCACACAGCAGCATCAACACACAGATTCCATCACTGGAACTCAACACATCTACCATCCCCTTGTTCAGGACAGTTTCCTTTCCTCCTCCTTCTCTCTTCTTCACTCACTCGCTCCTGCTCCAGCCCTCCTTCAGAGTGATAGAGTTTCTCCTCCTCTCTGTCCTCCAGCTCTTCCCTGAGTGGCGGCGCGCAAGCCTTTTTCTTTTCTATTTCCCTCTCTCCCTCCTCCCTCTTCTCCTCCTCAGTGCTCTTCTCTCTCCTCCTCCTCACTTTGCATCAACACTGGAGCTGACTGATCTCTCTACGACTCCCTTTTCGCTCCCTCTTTCTTTCTCTCTCTCTCTCCCTCTCATAATTTTCTCTCTACACAGTCAAAGCAAAGACAATGCCGTCTTAATAGGCAAATTAATTAGCACGCTGCAATTCAACTCATTAAAAACTGAAGCAAACTGTGGCACAATGAAGACAATGTTCACACTAAACGCAGCGCAGAGGAAGACATGATTTAGAGAAAACATCGCATCCATGACAGTTTAGGACGCCCACACACTTTAATTGTGATTGCTTTGTGGAGCTGCCGTAGCTCAAACGACGACGAGGCAACAGCGGTGTTATTTTGTGAGACTTATTTTCTCATTTGGTTAGAGGACGCTCTAAAACCGCTACAACAAACATAGGCTGAGTAGTGGCCTTGTGTTCTCTTCTGCACCTGTGTCTTTTTGTTACCTGCCTTATCTCATCTCTCTCTAGTTCCTATTTCCTGCATGCTGTGTCCTAACCTAGGAACGAGTCACACTTGATTCCTTCAACACCTTTGGAATTGTGCCACAGCGGGCAGCTTTATTGCTGGCTGGAATCTCCACAGCTACATAGGAGAGGATCTCACTCCTAAAAACACATTTGGCTTACTAGATATGGAGAGGTTCTCGACTTTCTCAAAATGTAACTCAATGTATTTGCAGAATTCAAATCAAATCAAAGTATTATCTAACAATTTCACAACTTATACCCAATACACACAAATCTAAGTAAGAAATGGAATTTAAGAATATATACATATATGGACAAGCAATGACAGAGCGGCATGGACTAAGATACAGTAGAATATTATAGAATACAGTATTTACATATGAGATGAGTAATGCAAGATATGTAAACATTATTAAAGTGACTAGTGTTCCATTTCTTAAAGTGGCCAGTGATTTCAAGAGGCAGCAGCAGCCTCTAATGTGCTAGTGATGGATATTTAACAGTCTGATGGCCTTGAGATAGAAGCTGTTTTTCATTCTCTCGGTCCCAGCTTTGATGCACCTGTACTGGATTGGAACTAATTAACAACTTAAGATATGTCATGATTCTCTCTGTCTGTATTACAATATTTTAGATGATTCGTGTCTTTGACTGAATTGGTTCCTGTAACCTAGCAGATATTAATATCTGTCTAATTGATGCACAGATGGAATTATATCCTTACTGTACATAGTGGGTATTTTGATAAAAACTGCAATAATACACCAAACTGAAGCAAAGCAACAAGTAGAGCTACAGGGCAATTCCACGTTAACGGAATTGCGTTGAGACTCAGATTTTTCACTTTAAAATGTATGACAAACAAAAACCATTGATTTCAAAGTTTTACAAACCAACAACTCTATACACAACTATATGCACAAGGACTACTTTTAACAATATACACTGAACATTTTACGAAAACACATTTACTGGAAGAACTGTGTAGATGCAAAGTTTAGTAACAGAATTTCGGTAAAATCTCCTTCAGTATTTTACATGTTCACGTTTTCCAAAAAGATCTGATGCAAATTAAAGATTCAAAGATGTCTGCAGAAAGAACGGGGTGTCCGCTATGACATGACACCTTGACTTTGAGCTATTGAGCTATTGAGGTGGTTGAACTACAGTAAGTGAAGTGGATTTAGACCCGGTAACAGAATTACGATAACAGAATTTCATCATGGGTCCCTGATCTGTACTACACAGAAATACATAATTATGGATATGAATGTTATTCTCTTCATGGGGATGTATCCTAAATAGGTACAAAGGTAGAAATATGCATATCCTTCTTTTGCATATTTGGGTATTATTCTACACGCTGCTATTATTTTAATGAGCTCCGACCCCAAACAAGACCAAATTTCGTTGTTCCGGACCGGACCAAATCTGAACCAATCACAGACTTCTGTTTCACAAGTTTAGACATCAAAGTACAGCACAGTAGATCTCAGTAGACAGAGTACAGTACAGCACAGCACAGCACAGAACAGCACAGTAGAGTAGAGTTCAGTAGAGTATTATACAATAGAGTACAGTACAATACAGTACATTAAAGTGTACTCAACAGGAGTGTACTGTACTATACTCTACTCAATTGTTTTACTTTACTTAACTGTACTGTACTGTACTCTAGTGTACTCTACTGTACTGTACTCTACTGTACTGTACTGTACTGTACTCTACTGTACTGTACTGTACTCTACTGTACTCTACTGTACTGACTGTACTCTACTGTACTCTACTCTCCAAACGTTATTATTGTGTTTTGATGTATTACTAATAACTGACCTTCACATGTTGATGCTCATGGGTTCCTTTTACATGGAAATGCCCTACAACAACCATGCCCCTCTCCTGTGCTCCTGTTCTCTGTCAGTCTCTGATACGCACAAACGCACACACACACACACAGCCCCAAGCCTCTCCTCTGCTCAGCTCTCACACCTCGCCACCGTTCACTAGCCCGCTCTCAACAGTCTCACGTTCGAGCAGTCTGGCAGACCAGCTCTCGCACTGTCACACACACACACACTTCGGACTAGTCGTCTGCGAGCCTTTCCCACCTGCGAGCGCAGTGACATGATCCGAGGGACTAACAGCACAGGTGCCAAGAGGCAGCCAGAGGTGTCACCACATCCCAGACGGGATGGGAGCAGCCGCCGCACGGCAACCATTCACACCGCCTGTCTGTCACACTCCCCCAGAGCTCCCCAACGCTCCCTTAACGTCACGCTAGTTATCACCGTGTCAGAACAACGTGGCGGGGATGCTGTGAGGAGGTTGTGTGTGGGATTGAGAAGGATGGTTAGCTCACCTGGTGGCCAGATGCTTCTCCTCCAGCTCGTATGGCTTGACGAACCACTTCCCGATCCGCACAAAGTCCTTGTCCATCAGACACCTGGGGGATGGGAGACATTAAACAACTGTATCACATACACACAGGTAAAGGATCATAAACACACAAATATACATGCACATAGACACATAGACACATACACTTTACATAGAGATTGACACACATATACCCAATCAGGGAAGCACAGAAAATAGAATAGAATACATTTATTTTCATACATCAACACTCACATCAATGGAGTTACACAGTTCCTTGAGATACATTTTCTTTTTAAGGCTTTATGACAATCCAATATATAGCAGAGGTATAGAGTTGTAAGAGAGGAGGAGGTAGACTCAAGGTAATAAGAAGGTTAATTCAGCCTGCCCCCCTATGATGATCATTGATATTTAACTTCATTGAGAACAAATATGTGCTGGTTCATTTAGCAGATGGGAATTCTTTATTGGAGTCATTGATTCAGTCCAGGTTGTAATTAGATTATTACTTGAAGTCTTTTAACCGTTGGTGGTTTGGTATTTTTGCCAGAATCCCTTCCTGTCTTTCCTTAGTTAGTGGGATAAGAAATGGTTATATGAGCAGAAACAGCCTATAACTAGACTGGGAATATTCAGCTTACTTTATATCCAGACTATATGACACAAGTCGTTTTCCAAGTAGCTCATGGACATTAGTTGTACTGTACCTCTCCAGCAGGTTGTGAATGGCCTTGAACAGGAGGGTCCGGCATTCGTATGACAGCCCACACTCCCATAGTCCCTCCTCAGCCACTGGAATACAGGATCAGATGATGGGTTAGCAGCTGATAGTTACAGTGAGATCAACACAGTTCATACACTCAAACACATTGCACAGTACACAAAGACACACAGGAGACATTCTCCATTGACTGCAATGCCAACAGCACAAGAGGCTTCTAAGACTACAGATGAACGTTACCCACAGACAAGTATCTACATGTACATCCATCCACAGACTGACTCATCAGAAGCCCTTAACAACTGCTACATTATCTTCCATACACGTTAAACCACTGTGGGGCACTGTGGAAGAAACAACAAGGACCACTGTGGGGCACTGTGGAAGAAACAACAAGGACCACTGTGGGGCACTGTGGAAGAAACAACAAGGACCACTGTGGGGCACTGTGGAATAAACAATAATATATGCCATTTAGCAGACGCTTTTATCCAAAGCGACTTACTGTCATGCGTGCATACATTTAACATATGGGTGGCCCTGGGAATTGAACACACAATCCTGAAGTTGCAACCGCCATGCTCTACCAACTGAGCCATACAGGACCACATACAGGACCACTGTGGGGCACTGTGGAAGAAACTATAAGGACCACTGTGGGGCACTGTGGAAGAAACTACAAGGACCACTGTGGGGCACTGTGGAAGAAACTACAAGGACCACTGTGAGGCACTGTGGAAGAAACTACAAGGACCACTGTGGGGCACTGTGGAAGAAACTACAAGGACCACTGTGAGGAACTGTAGGTGTAACTACAAGTACCACTGTGAGGAACTGTGGGTGAAACTACAAGTACCACTGCAAGCATGCATGTTTACATTATGTGCGTGCATCAGTGGAGGCTGCTGAGAGGAGGACGGCTCATAATAATGGCTGGAATGAAGTCAATGCAGTGGTATCAACCACATGGAAACCACGTGTTTGATGTGTTTGATACCATTCCATTGACTCCATTTCAGCCATTATTATGAACCGTACTCCCTTCAGCAGCCTCCACTGGCGTGCATGCACCCTTGTGTGCACTGTACCTGTGTGTGTGTGTGTGTGTGTGTGTGTGTGCTCACTGTGCCTTGTACAGCTGTCAGCTTCATTTAGCCAGCGCTGGGAGAGACAGTGTGTGTGTGTTTGTGTGTGTATGGCCAGTGGCCGCACAGGGAGGCAGGAGAGGAGAGACAAGGAGAGGAGAGGCAGGGTGGGGCGGCACCACGTGCAGAAGCCAGCCCTGACAGCCCAGCAGCAAACAAGAGCGTCGTCAGGTCGACAGCGCTTAGTTCCAGTTCCTGCCATGTCAGCAGCCAGCTCAGATGACCTGTGTGGAGTAGTGGATGGATCTGATTCCTACCACTACTTGTTCCCTCCTCATTCCTTCTTCCCAGAGGAGGAGCAGCTACTGATAGCTCTAGTGTTCTTTGTTCTCTGCCATACCTGGAGGACGATTGGGAGGGATAGGAAGCTTTGTGAGTGGGTGTTGTGTTTACTTACAGCATGGCGGCAAACAAAAAGCACCGGGCGAGTACACAGGGGGGAGGGAGGGAGGGAGGAAAGTGACAGAGCCCATTTTATTTTTCAGTTATGTATTTCTTATTTTTTCATCTTTCTCTTTCTTGCTTTGTTGATATTTCCCTCCCTTTTCTCACACTGGCGTGAATGAAATTTCCCTACTTGCCAGAATTCCCCAGTAACCATGGCAACACTGGCTGTGAGAACACAGCTCCCCGGCATTCAATTCCACCACCGCCCGCCCGCCCTCTCCCTCCCTACCTGCCTCCCTCCCTCCTCCCACCCGCTCCTTCTTCCTCTGTTCTATTGCTTCCAACATCCCCACCCCCCTTTCCTCACCCTCTCTCCCTCCCCTCCCCTCCTCCCTCCCTTGTTCATTCCCGCTCCAGGGCTCAGACAGGAAGCTCAGTTCCAGCCAGCTATTCTACAGGGAAGAGTGCTCCATGAGCGGAATGCCAAGTCTCCAGCAAATCCAGCTCATTAGCTCGCCCCTTTCTCTGTACAATCCCTTTTCCACACTGCCAATCCACCACCAGTCATCATCTATCTATTCCACCACTTCCCCCACCTCCCTCCTTTCCCCCTTGTCTCCGCCTCTCTCACTCTACTTGACCCACCACCTCCACGGAACACGCCCAGGTTCTCAACCCCTCTTCACCCAGGTTGGAGTCACCCTGCCTGGGGGATGCTTGACATGACCCCCCCCCCCCCCCCCCCCCCCATATCAGCAGCAAGAAAGCTGAACTGATATGATCACCTCGTTGCTTATGTCTCTCTGACTGGTTTAGTTTAAAGCACTGACAACAGCAGAACGTCACTCCTCAGAGTGTAGGTATCAACTGATGCTATCCCAAGATTACAACAAGTAACAGACAAATCTGGAATTCCATTTGCCGCTCACCAGCCGCGACAACATGTGAAAGTAATTAGAGCTATTGTTTACATTGTAGTCACCGAGGAGCTCGAGCTGCACCTTATCAAGCATCTCAACACAAAGTGTGACTATTTCCCTCTTGTACACACACACACACACACACACACTCTCTCTCTCACACACACATAGACACACACACACACACACACACACACATAAACTGGAGTGTGAAATCTGATCTGAGATATTGAACTATTCAAATCCTTACGGGACCTGTGGGGCTTATGTTTGACAAACAGCTGCGTAGCAGCAACAAGTCACCTCCATGGTATGTGATTGCTGTGCTTAAAGAGTTGAAGTGTGGTGAGGTGAAACGTATAGACCCTTATCTAGATGAGTGTTGTCTCTGGTCCTCTCAGCAGGAACCCATAAGGGCCTCAGCAGACGCCACCTCACAACTTCAGCTGTGGATGATAACCGTCAAGGTTGTCTCAATTTCAGTGTGTGTGTGTGTGTGTGTGTGTGTGTCTCAGATGACACAGATAAGGAGAATGAGAGAGAAAAGGGAGGAAGCATGTTTTGTGTTTTTGTGTGCTCAAGATGTGGGTGTGAACTGAACTGGGTGAAAGTTTGATATCATGTTTTGCTTGTGCATGATAACTGTGTCACTTTCCGTGCCGCTGGCGTACCACAAAACCCCACAGCCCCCACAACGATGTCACCCCCCCGCCCCAGAATAGCATGAGATTAGCTATTAAACAGCAAATGTTTCCCTCTTCCTCAATGCAACATGTGTCGAATTGTAAGAAATTAGCTTTAAAACTGCAAAATTCTCTCAGCCTCATTGCGAAATGTGTAGAATAGGATGAGATTAGCTATAAAACTGTAATTAGTTATCTTTGCCCCATGGCAATATGTATAAAATTGCAGGAAATTAGCTTTAAAAATGCTAAATTCTGTCATCCTCATTGCAAAATATGTAGAATAACATGACATTAGCTATAAAACTGTCATTTTCTCTCTTTGCCCCATGGCAATATGTGTAGAATTGCAGGAAATGTGCTTTAAAAATGCTTCATTGTCTCAGCCTCATAGCAGAATGAGTAGAATAGCATGAGATTAGCTATAAAACTGCACATTTTTCTCTTTGCCCCATGGCAATATGTGTAGAATTGCAGGAAATGTGCTTTATAAATGCTCAATTCTGTCATCCTCATTGCAAAATGTGTAGAATAACATGAGATTAGCTATAAAACTGTAATTAGTTATCTTTGCCCCATGGCAATATGTGTAGAATTGTAGGAAATTAGCTTTAAAACTGCTAAATACTGACATCCTCATTGCAAAATATGTAGAATAACATGAGATTAGCTATAAAACTGCTAATGTTTCTCTCTGCCCCATGGCAATATGTGAAGAATTGCAGGAAATTAGCTTTAAAAAAGCAAAATTCCATCAGCCTCATTGCAAAATGTGTAGAATAGCATGTGATTAGTTATAAAACTGATAAATTCTCTCAGCCTCATTTCAATATGTGTAGAAAAGCATGAAATTAGCTATAAAACTGCAAAATGTTCTCGCTGTCCCATGGCAATATGTGTACAATTGCAGGAAATGTGCTTAAAAATGCAAATTCTTTCATCTTCATTGCAAAATGTGTAGAATAGCATGAGACTAGCTATAAAACTGCACATTTTTCTTTCTACCCCATGGCAATATGTGTAGAATTGCAGGAAATGTGCTTTAGAAATGCTAAACACTTTCATCTTCATTACAAAATGTGTAGAATAGCATGAGATTAGCTATTAAACTGCAAATGTTTCTCTCTTCCCCATCGCAAAATGTGTAGAAATGTAGGAAATTAGATTTAAAACAGCAACACATTCTCTCAAATTTGTAAAATAGCATGAGATTAGCTATAAAACTGCAAATTCTTCTCTCCGCCCCATGGCAATATGCGTAGAATTGCAGGAAATGTGCTTTAAAAATGCTAAATTCTCTCAGCCTGATATGGAAAATGTGTAGAATAGGATGAGATTAGCTGTAAAACTGTTATTTTTTTCTCTCTGCCCCATGGCAATATGTGTAGAATTGCAGGATATGACCTTTAAATATGCTACATTCTCTCAGACTCATTACAAAATGTGTAGAATAGCATTAGATTAGCTACGAAACTGTGATTTTTTCTCTCTGCCCCATGGCAATATGTATAGAATTGCAGGAAAGTTGTTTTAAAAATGCAACATTCTCTCAGCCTCATTGCAAAATGTGTAGAATAGCATGAGATTAGATTTAAAACAGCTAATTTTTCTATCTGCCCCATGGCAACATGTGTAGAATTGCAGGAAATGTGCTTTAAAAACACTAAATTCTTTCATCTTCATTGCAAAATGTGTAGAATAGCATGAGATTAGCTATAAAACTGCACATTTTTCTTTCTATCCCATGGCAATATGTGTAGAATTGCAGGAAATGTGCTCTAAAAATCCTTAATTGTCTCAGCATCATTGCAAAATGTGTAGAATAGCATGAAGATATAAAACTGCACATTTATCTTCTGCCCCATTGCAATATGTGTAGAATTGCAGGAAAATAGCTTTAAAACAGCAACATATTTTCACAGACTTATGGCAATATGTGTAAAATAGCATGAGATTAGCTATAAAACTACAGATTATTATTTTGCCCTATGGCAATATGAGTAAAATTGCAGGAAATTAGCTTAAAAAATGCTAAATACTGACATCCTCATTGCAAAATATGTAGAATAACATGAGATCAGCTATAAAACTGTAATTTTCTCTCTTTGCCCCATGACAATATGTGTAGAATTGCAGGAAAATAGACTTAAAACAGCAACATATTTTAACAGTCTCATGGCAAAATTTGTAAAATAGCATGAGATTAGCTATAAAACTGCTAATGTTTCTCTCTGCCCCATGGCAACATGTGTAGAATTGCAGGAAATGTCCTTTAAATATGCTAAATTCTCTCAGACTCATTACAAAATGTGTAGAATAGCATTAGATTAGCTATGAAACTACACATTTTTATCTTTGCCCTATGGCAATATGAGTAAAACTGCAAGAAATTAGCTTTAAAAATGCTAAATACTGACATCCTCATTGCAAAATATGTAGAATAACATGAGATTAGCTATAAAACTGTCATTTTCTCTCTTTGCCCCATGGCAATATGTGTAGAATTGCAGGAAAATAGACTTAAAACAGCAACATATTTTAACAGCCTCATGGCAAAATTTGTAAAATAGCATGAGATTAGCTATAAAACTGCTAATGTTTCTCTCTGCCCCATGGCAATATGTGAAGAATTGCAGGAAATTAGCTTTAAAAAAGCAAAATTCCATCAGCCTCATTACAAAATGTGTAGAATAGCATGTGATTAGTTATAAAACTGATAAATTCTCTCAGCCTCATTTCAATGTGTAGAAAAGCATGAAATTAGCTATAAAACTGCAAAATGTTCTCGCTGTCCCATGGCAATATGTGTACAATTGCAGGAAATGTGCTTAAAAATGCAAATTCTTTCATCTTCATTGCAAAATGTGTAGAATAGCATGAGACTAGCTATAAAACTGCACATTTTTCTTTCTACCCCATGGCAATATGTGTAGAATTGCAGGAAATGTGCTTTAGAAATGCTAAACACTTTCATCTTCATTACAAAATGTGTAGAATAGCATGAGATTAGCTATTAAACTGCAAATGTTTCTCTCTTCCCCATCGCAAAATGTGTAGAAATGTAGGAAATTTGATTTAAAACAGCAACACATTCTCTCAAATTTGTAAAATAGCATGAGATTAGCACTAAAACTGCAAATTCTTCTCTCCGCCCCATGGCAATATGCGTAGAATTGCAGGAAATGTGCTTTAAAAATGCTAAATTCTCTCAGCCTGATATGGAAAATGTGTAGAATAGGATGAGATTAGCTGTAAAACTGTTATTTTTTTCTCTCTGCCCCATGGCAATATGTGTAGAATTGCAGGATATGACCTTTAAATATGCTACATTCTCTCAGACTCATTACAAAATGTGTAGAATAGCATTAGATTAGCTACGAAACTGTGATTTTTTCTCTCTGCCCCATGGCAATATGTATAGAATTGCAGGAAAGTTGTTTTAAAAATGCAACATTCTCTCAGCCTCATTGCAAAATGTGTAGAATAGCATGAGATTAGATTTAAAACATCTAATTTTTCTATCTGCCCCATGGCAACATGTGTAGAATTGCAGGAAATGTGCTCAAAAAATCCTTAATTGTCTCAGCATCATTGCAAAATGTGTAGAATAGCATGAAGATATAAAACTGCACATTTATCTTCTGCCCCATTGCAATATGTGTAGAATTGCAGGAAAATAGCTTTAAAACAGCAACATATTTTCACAGACTTATGGCAATATGTGTAAATAGCATGAGATTAGCTATAAAACTACAGATTATTATTTTGCCCTATGGCAATATGAGTAAAATTGCAGGAAATTAGCTTAAAAAATGCTAAATACTGACATCCTCATTGCAAAATATGTAGAATAACATGAGATCAGCTATAAAACTGTAATTTTCTCTCTTTGCCCCATGACAATATGTGTAGAATTGCAGGAAAATAGACTTAAAACAGCAACATATTTTAACAGCCTCATGGCAAAATTTGTAAAATAGCATGAGATTAGCTATAAAACTGCTAATGTTTCTCTCTGCCCCATGGCAACATGTGTAGAATTGCAGGAAATGTCCTTTAAATATGCTAAATTCTCTCAGACTCATTACAAAATGTGTAGATTAGCATTAGATTAGCTATGAAACTACACATTTTTATCTTTGCCCTATGGCAATATGAGTAAAACTGCAAGAAATTAGCTTAAAAATGCTAAATACTGACATCCTCATTGCAAAATATGTAGAATAACATGAGATTAGCTATAAAACTGTCATTTTCTCTCTTTGCCCCATGGCAATATGTGTAGAATTGCAGGAAAATAGACTTAAAACAGCAACATATTTTAACAGCCTCATGGCAAAATTTGTAAAATAGCATGAGATTAGCTATAAAACTGCTAATGTTTCTCTCTGCCCCATCGCCATATGTATAGAATTGCAGGAAAGTTGTTTTAAAAATGCAACATTCTCTCAGCCTCATTGCAAAATGTGTAGAATAGCATGAGATTAGATTTAAACAGCTAATGTTTCTATCTGCCCTATGGCAACATGTGTAGAATTGCAGGAAATGTGCTTTAAAAATGCTAAATTCTCTCAACCTCATTGCAAAATGTGTAGAATAGGATGAGATTAGCTGTAAAACTGCACATGTTTCTCTCTGCCCCATGGCAATGTGTAGAATTGCAGGAAAATACCTTTAAATATGCTAAATTCTCTCAGACTCATTACAAAATGTGTAGAATAGCATTAGATTAGCTATGAAACTGTTATTTTTTCTCTCTATCCTATGGCAATATGTGTAGAATTGCAGGATATGACCTTTAAATATGCTAAATTCTCTCAGACTCATTACAAAATGTGTAGAATAGCATTAGATTAGCTATGAAACTGTTATTTTTTTCTCTCTGCCCCATGGCAATATGTATAGAATTGCAGGAAAATAGACTTAAAACAGCAACATATTTCAGCAGCCTCATGGCAAAATTTGTAAAATAGCATGAGATTAGCTATAAAACTGCTAATGTTTCTCTCTGCCCCATGGCAATATGTGAAGAATTGCAGGAAATTAGCTTTAAAAATACTAAATTCTATCAGCC
>NW_028163999.1:0-27983 GCF_964263955.1 Coregonus lavaretus
AGAGCCAGTGAGCGATGGAGAGATAGGAGGAAGAGAGAGCAGGGCAGAAAGGTGAACTTATCTGATTGGGTCTGAGAGCTGATGCTGCTGTCATGCTTTTATCCCTGCACACACACTCGGACACACACTCTCTCTTGCTCTCTCTGGGCTCTCACCCTGAGGACGACCCTGCTAAGTATCTGACAGTGAGCGAGAGAGGAAGAGATGGATGGGGACATAGAGGGAGAGAGATACAGAGAGGGGAAACAGTGAGAGGAGTTGAAGTCTTGCTGATGGCACACTGTCACTCTGGAGATGACCCTGCTAACCACCTGACAAGACAATGATGGAGGGAGGGAGAGATGGAGGGAGGGAGAGATGGAGGGAGAGAGAGAGATGGAGGGAGATGGAGGGATGGAGAGATGGAGGGAGATGGAGGGAGATGGAGGGATGGAGAGATGGAGGGAGGGAGAGAGAGATGGAGGGGAGAATGGAGGGAGGGAGATGGATTGAGAGAGAGATGGAGGAGATGGAGGGAGGGAGAGATGAAGGGAGGGAGATGGAGGGATGGAGAGAGAGATGGAGGGAGAATGGAGGGAGGGAGATGGAGGAAGGGAGAGATGGAGAGAGGGAGATGGAGGGAGGGAGAGATGGAGATGGAGGGATGGAGAGATGGAGGGAGGGAGACGGAGGGATGGAGAGATGGACAGAGAGGGAGATGGAGGGAGATGGACAGAGAGAGAGACAAGGTACATGTATAAAGCAGACACACCTTGCACAACTGCACTCGTGCACAGTGGTAGTCACACTGATGATGATGGTGTTGCTACCTCCTATATAAGAAGGCATTTGTAAAGCCACACACACACACATGCCCACACACACGAAACACACAGGACACACTAATGCTGACACTACTAGTGTTTTTTGGACTTACAGTGCCATCTTCAGGCCGTTAGTGGAACATGTCCTTAGTCAGTTCTATTACTAAAGCTGGTTGGACTATTAACACAAACAAACCATAATTAACAGCCGTAATACCTCCTTATCTGTCATTACATAGATCCACCATCAATACCTGTGATACCTCCTTATCTGTCATTACATACACTACCAGTCAAAAGTTTTAGAACAGTTTTTCTTTATTTTTACTATTTTCTACATTGTAGAATAGTAGTGAAGACATCAAAACTATGAAATAACACATATGGAATCATGTAGAAACCCAAAAAGTGTTAATAAATCAAAATATATTTTCTATTTGAGATTCTTCAAATAGCCACCCTTTGCCTTGATGACAGCTTTGCACACTTTTGGCATTCTCTCAAACAGCTTCACCAGGAATGCTTTATCAACAGTCTTGAAGGAGTTCCCCACATATGCTGAGCACTTGCTGGCTGCTTTTCCTTCACTCTGCGGTCCGATTCATCCCAAACCATCTCAATTTGGTTGAGGTCGGGGGATTGTGGAGGCCAGATCATCTGATGCAGCACTCCATCACTCTCCTTCTTGGTAAAATGACAGCTTTGCACACTCTTGGCATTCTCTCACCAGCTTCATGAGGTAGTCACCCATCAATACCTGTGATACCTTATCTGTCATTACATAGATCTATCTTCAATACCTGTGATACATTATCTGTCATTACATAGATCCATCATCAATACCTGTGATCCATTATCTGTCATTACATAGATCCATCATCAATACCTGTGATCCATTATCTGTCATTACATAGATCCATCATCAATACCTGTGATCCATTATCTGTCATTACATAGATCCATCATCAATACATGTGATACCCTATCTGTCATTACATAGATCCATCATCTGTGATATCTTATCTGTCATTACATAGATCCATCATCTGTGATATCTTATCTGTCATTACATAGATCCATCATCTGTGATATCTTATCTGTCATTACATAGATCCCTCAGAGTAGGAATGGGATGTTCTCTATCTGTTGTCGTAAACCTATGACAGAATACATTCAGGATGTGATCCTGGTTCTGGTGTGATTTCCAGCTCAGGTTCAGTATCTGATAGTGGGTGTTTTTCTGTCCCAATGCAGCGTGAAGATAACTGGGGAAGGAAGGATGTCTGTCTGACTCTGACCCTGGCTGCTGAATGATAAGAGACGGACACCATGTCTATCACTGTATGGGGATCTAAACCTAACAGGCAGAAAGACACACACACATACGTGTGCTCACACACACACACACACACACGCATGCACGCTAACAAACACGCTCACACACGCATGCACACTAACACGCATGCACACACGATGCACTCTAACACACACACACACACACACACACAAACAGTTTTGGTGCCCCATCTACATTAACAACTCTACAATCATCATCATCATCATCATCATCAGATTGTGTAAAATGTGTTTTATTGCAATGTAAGATAGCAACTGTAATGTAGTGTTAATCAGTCCCATTATATTGTAATGTAATGTAGTGTTTACCAGTCCCATTATATTGTAATGTAATGTAGTGTTAATCAGTCCCATTATACTGTAATGTAATGTAGTGTTTACCAGTCCCCATTATACTGTAATGTAATGTAGTGTTTACCAGTCCCATTATACTGTAATGTAATGTAGTGTTTACCAGTCCCATGTATATTGTAATGTAATGTAGTGTTTACCAGTCCCATTATACTGTAATGTAATGTAGTGTTTACCAGTCCCATTATATTGTAATGTAATGTAGTGTTTACCAGTCCCATTATATTGTAATGTAATGTAGTGTTTACCAGTCCCATTATATTGTAATGTAATGTAGTGTTTACCAGTCCCATTATATTGTAATGTAATGTAGTGTTTACCAGTCCCATTATATTGTAATGTAATGTAGTGTTAATCAGTCCCATTATACTGTAATGTAATGTAGTGTTTACCAGTCACATTATATTGTAATGTAATGTAGTGTTTACCAGTCCCATTATACTGTAATGTAATGTAGTGTTTACCAGTCCCCATTATATTGTAATGTAATGTAGTGTTTACCAGTCCCATTATACTGTAATGTAATGTAGTGTTTACCAGTCCCATTATATTGTAATGTAATGTAGTGTTTATCAGTCACATAATTATTGTAATGTAATGTAGTGTTTACCAGTCACATAATTATTGTAATGTAATGTAGTGTTTACCAGTCACATAATTATTGTAATGTAATGTAGTGTTTATCAGTCCCATTATATTGTAATGTAATGTAGTGTTTACCAGTCCCATTATACTGTAATGTAATGTAGTGTTTACCAGTCCCATTATACTGTAATGTAATGTAGTGTTTACCAGTCCATTATATTGTAATGTAATGTAGTGTTTACCAGTCCCATTATACTGTAATGTAATGTAGTGTTTACCAGTCCCATTATATTGTAATGTAATGTAGTGTTTACCAGTCCCATTATATTGTAATGTAATGTAGTGTTTACCAGTCCCATTATATTTGTAATGTAATGTAGTGTTTACCAGTCCCATTATATTGTAATGTAATGTAGTGGTTTACCAGTCCCATTATATTGTAATGTAATGTAGTGTTTACCAGTCCCATTATATTGTAATGTAATGTAGTGTTAATCAGTCCCATTATACTGTAATGTAATGTAGTGTTTACCAGTCCCATTATATTGTAATGTAATGTAGTGTTTACCAGTCCCATTATACTGTAATGTAATGTAGTGTTTTACCAGTCCCATTATATTGTAATGTAATGTAGTGTTTACCAGTCCCATTATACTGTAATGTAATGTAGTGTTTACCAGTCCCATTATATTGTAATGTAATGTAGTGTTTATCAGTCACATAATTATTGTAATGTAATGTAGTGTTTACCAGTCACTATAATTATTGTAATGTAATGTAGTGTTTACCAGTCACATAATTATTGTAATGTAATGTAGTGTTTATCAGTCCCATTATATTGTAATGTAATGTAGTGTTTATCAGTCACATAATTATTGTAATGTAATCCGGAGCTCCTCAGGACTGCAGTGGTGGAGACTGAAGCAGTAAACACTGATTTCTAGCTGTTGGATTTCATTAGCTTTGTTACACAGAGTTCATTTGTCCAACCGCCCACCGCACACAATCACAATTTTACTTAATCATTCTAATATCAAACTGCACCCCCGCTATAACAGATTATGTATGGATTACAAACACGACATACACACATGCCGAACAGACACACACAATCCACACACTCACAGTCAACAGTTTCTATCACAGCACTTTCCCAAACAGGCTCTGATTAAACAGCAGTTTATAGAGCTTTAATTTCATGGAAGAGCAGACAAGAGAGGGGGGGGCTGAGAGATAACTACAGACAGAGAGTGAGAGAGAGAGAGAGAGAGAGAGAGAGAGAGAGAGAGAGAGAGAGAGAGAGAGAGAGAGAGAGAGAGAGAGAAGAGAGAGAGAGGAGAGAGAGGAAGAGAGAGAGAGAGAGAGAGAGAGAGAGAGAGAGAGAGAGAGGGGGGGGGGGGCTGAGAGATAACTAGACACAGAGAGAGAGAGAGAGAGAGGACGGGGGGAATGAGAGATAACTACAAACAGACAGAGAGAGGGGGGGCTGAGAGATAACTACAGACAGAGAGAGAGGGAGAGAGAGAGAGAGGTCATGCTCAACATGAGCTCCTGATTTATTTCAGTTTTTTTGTTTTTAGAATGAGATAAACACTCAAATCTAAAAATAATTCAAGACAATAAGTGATTAACAACAACTCTATTAAATCAGAATAGAAAAAAAAAGTTACTTTGCGCCTCAAATTAAGAAGTTTTTGACTCTCACTAGCTAGCTACACAACAAAAACCTAGCCAGCAGGCAAGCCAGCCAGCAGCCAGAAAATTGAGCTAGGACAAACATAGCAAGGGGAGTTAATACAACTACATCAAACGACCAAACTGAGAGCTAGCTAGCAACAGCAGCAGACAAACAAAACTGGTTGCCATGGCAACGGTGCAGCAGAACAGAGCAGCAGCAGCAGTAGTAGCAGAGGCCACAGCACCATGTCCCCACTCCCCCTCAGCGCTGAGTCCATTCTCTACCCCCCCAGAGGCCAAAAATGACACAACAAGGAAAGCTTTTAAACAGAATCTACTAAAGGGGAGGCCAGAAACCCTTTTCACAGACCTCTACAAAAATGGTGATGTGAGTAATCTCATCTTTCTCACTGACCAGCCAAATGCATGGCGCTCCAGCAGTCTGCTCTCACTACCCATCCGTAAAGAAAGAGGGAATCTGTAATGGGTGGAAGCTGAAAGTCAAAGAGACAGACGACCCTGACAGCACCATGATAACAATCAACCTCTACAAGACTGGGACTGTCATGGTGCAAGGTAACCTTAGGCTGTTTGAAACAGACTTTCAGACCATTAAGGAGAGAGCAGAGAGCGAGAAGGACACCACCAGTGGCATGCCCTCCCACAAGACAAACTCCACCAGCACCACCCTCACCCCCACTATCCCCACCCAAAAAGGCACATCCAGCACCTCTCTTCCCACCATAGTGGAGGACACGCCACAGGAGGAGAGCGACCCCCTCAGTGCAGAGCAGGCTCAGGCCCTCCTCACCACCATGGCTGCCATGAGGGATCAGTTCACCAAACTGGAGGGAGAGGTGGTCCTGCTCAAGGAGAGTGTGCGCAAACAGCAACCAGACATCCACACCTTAGAGGAGCTCCTAACCAAGGTGCGGACAGAGCAGGACAGCAGCCTTGCAACACAGCTGAAAGAAGTTCAGCAAGAGAGAGACGGACTCAAGAAAGAGCTGGCTGATCTAACAAAGGAGGTGAGAGAGCTCCAAAAAGCCAGGCAGAGCAGTAATAACGAGCTGACCACACTAAGAGAGGAGCTGCAGGAGAGAAAGAGAACAGAGAACAGGCTGCAGGAGCAGCTAGATCACCACTCTATGACCTGCCCTCACACAGCAGAGGAGCCCACCTCAACCAGCCAGGCCTCCCCAGCCCTGCCGGCTGCATGCCTCCCCCCCAGCCCCCAGAACAGCCTCCCACTGACAGCGGCACCGGCACAGACCAGCCACACCCCAGCTCCAACACCCACCAGCCCCAACTCTACCCACTCCAGTCCAGAAGAAACACTGGCTGAGATTGTCCTGTTGATGGACTCAAATGGGAAGTTTGTTCAGGAGAATAAACTTTTCCCTAGACACAAAACGAGAAAGGTGTGGTGCCCAACAACGCAGAGTGCCATGGCACTGCTTGATAAGGCCCAGCTTGGGTCGCCAAGCCACATAATCATACACACCGGAAGCAACGACCTGCGTGCTCAGCATGAGAGGGTGGCGACTTCACTACGGGGAGTGATTGAGAAGGCCTCCGCAATCTTCCCCAACTCAAGGATCGTGGTGTCAACCCTTCTACAGAGGAAGGACTTCCACCCTGCCACAATCCAAAGAATAAACGCCAGCCTCTCCCGGGACTGTGCCCTGCGACCCAATGTACACCTGGCCCACCATCCCACCCTCGATCTGGACTGTCTCTATGACCATATTCACCTGTACAGGGAGACAGTCCCCATCCTTGCTAAGACTCTCAAAGACGTCGCTTTAAACCGCATCCCGACCTCTCCACCCAGGAACAGCACCCTGGACCCCCCAGCCACGACCACAGCACCACCAACCTCAATGCCCACCACATCCAGCGCAGCACAGACCACCCCAGCCCAGCTCCAGACCCACCCAGACGAGGCCTAACACCCCCCTCCCCCCCACCACAGACCCACACCTGGAGGAGCCACAGCCCGGCAGACAGAGCTATGCACAAGCCGTGAGAGGAGCAACTGGCCCAGCTCCCACCAACGAAATGAGTGACATCAAACAAATGCTGAATCTACTATGCTCACATGTGATAGGCCAAGGGTCATGGTAAGATGAGCACAAGAACTCCACCATCCTCACACTACATCCACCCAAGTGGCAAGACACAAATACTATCTTCAATGATAAACAAATCACATTTGCATAATAAGAGTTTACCTTAATTGAAAAATCCTATTTGAATAGTTCTTGTTGGATTGTGAGTGTTTATCTCATTTTGAAGGTAAAGATAAAACAGTTATGAAGTCTTTTTACGTTGCATGTTGGAATTTACAAGGCTTGAAGTCCTCTGCTTTTGGGCTAAAGAGCAGAAACCCAGACTTCCTTAAAGAAATTGATGATGTTGATATTGTAGTACTATAGGAAACATGGTGCTGAGGTGATGTTTCCACTGGCTGTCCACTAGGTTATAGGGAGATAATCGTACCATCCAACAAATTAAAAGGAATCACACAGGGCAGAGACTCAGGGGGAATGCTAATATGGTATAAATCTGAACTAACTAATTCAATCGAATTGATCAAAACAGGAGAATTCTTTATCTGGCTAAAAATCAACAAGGAGGCTATCAACGTCTTCCTCTGTGCCACATACATTCCCCCCTCAGAGTCACCCTACTTCAATGAAGAGAGTTTCTCCATTCTAGAGGGGGAGATTAGTCACTTTCAGGCCCAATGCAATGTGCTGGTCTGTGGAGACCTGAATGCTAGAACAGCAGAAGAACTTGACACTATTAACAGTCATGGGGATAAACACCTACCGGGAAGCAACAACCTTTCCCTCCCCACATACCCCCCCAGAAACAACTACGACAAAGTGAAAAACAAAAATGGAGTACAGCTCCTGAAGCTCTGTCGAACACTGGGTCTGTACATAGTCAATGGTAGGCTAAGAGGGGACTCTTTTGGTAGGTACACCTACAGCTCATCCCTTGGCAGCAGTACTGTAGACTACTTCATCACAGACCTCAACCCAGAGTCTCTCAGAGCCTTCACAGTCAGCCCACTAACACCTCTCTCAGACCACAGTAAAATCACAGTGTATCTGAGAAGAGCAGAACCCAACCATGAAGCATCACGGCCCAATAGATTACATGGTACTAAACAGACCTATAGATGGAGTGCAAACAGTACAGAAATCTACCAAAAAGCAATTAGTAGCCAAAAAATACAATCTCTCCTGGCCAACCTTTTAGCATTAACATTCTCCTACACCAATGAAGGTGAAAATCGGCCGTTTGGAACATAAACTTTATATTTGACAAATTAGCCTCCTTGGCTAATCTTAAGAAACATAAGAGCAAACCAAAAAGAATATTTAACAAAAAATGGTTTGATAATGATAGCAAAAATCTAAGAAAGTGTAGTGTATGGTTATTGGAAGGTGTTGTCGTCAATCAAGAAGTCTGCTTAGGTTGGATCGGGTTCAAAGGCCTTTATTCAAACCACGAGGTTCCAGCGTAAGTACGGACACAATATCCGGAGAATCAGACCCCAAATAAATCTTGCTGCATTCTAACTCTTCGTCACCGCTCCCCCCTTTATATAGCCTTCCAAGAGTTGAATAGCTCCCTCTACTGTTCAATCCCCGTATCTTACCACCCACTTCCTGTTTGTCATATGTGACGTCACGCTAAAACCTTCCCTCTGGATAACAATAATCAACCTTCCATTTCTTCATGAAAAACCTTTAACAAAGACATCATTTTAATATACTACATATTCCCCCCTTCGAGACAAAACTAAAAAGTCTCGACAACAATAGGATTATGACCAGTAACAATTTATCTTATTGAGTATCTTTAACCTTAAACCAAAAACATTCTTCTCTAGAGTGTAAATACCTTTCTTATGAAATAACTGTTTATGGAATGTAAATACATTACTATGACATATGAAGAAATCTCTATGAAGTATGAACACATTACTATGAATTATGAACAACTGTTTCTGAAGTATGAACACATTACTATGAATTATGAAGAAATCTCTATGGAGTGTGAGAGCGAAAAACTGTCCAGCAGCCATCCATCCATATCAATCAAGACAGTAAAATTCTCTCACCGTCCCTCTGCCCCAGGCAACCACCGTCGGTACTCCAGATAACCTCATAACTCATGTAAATGCATTTGAAACTATAATACAATTAACTACACATGTAAACCCCTGTAAACAAAATCCTATCCAGAAACATCCACTCTCAGGCTGGTCAACCCATAGGACCTGAAAGGGAATCTCTCCCTGTCTAAACGTCCTTTCCCTAACCCCATCGAAATAAACAAAAGCATCTAAGATCCTCATCTGCATTCAATAACATCAAACATCATTCTACTAAAATCAATACCTAAGAATATGACACAATTATGTATTACACATCAAATATGTCTATATTTCATTGCAGACACTGGAATGTAGTCCACTACACTTCATCTCCTCCGTAGTCTCGACTTCCAATTGACTTGTTAATGATGAAATCAGCCACACCCTCCTTGTTTCATCTCCTCCAGTCATATTGTCTTTGTTTGAGTATTCCAATCTCCACATGTTCTCCCAAATGCCTCTGGAAGAAAAAGAAAAAGACCAAACAGTATCCTTTCCAAAAAAAACACTTTCAAATTAAACATCACTATCCACTAAGACTATAAAACTGATATATAAATGATGCATGAATCACATAAACCCATTCCCCCCTTGATTCATAAATCATACTAAAAATCACACTAATATTGAAAAAAAAAACATTGTAAAATGATCAAATAATCAAAAAGGATATTTATCCATCAGTAGTCCATCCAGACCCCCTCGTCCATCTTCGTCCAGATCAGGAACAATCAACAACGGCATCTGAGTGTTGTCTCCAGGCATCACAACACCAACCCATCTTAATATCATAGCTTTTGCAAAGGTCAGTAACAAAGTACAAAAGCAAAACATGACACACAACGCTATCAGAGCTGCGACTAAAATCTGAACCATCACTGCTCCTATTGGGCCTAACTGATCTTGCAACCAAGACTTCGCCGACCATCCAGCTTTCTCAGATCTTCCAAATGCATCCCTGATATTCTTCAAAGCATCTATAACACTTGTGATATTATCGGAACTATCTGGGATCAAAGTATAACAATCATCCCCCGTCAGATTCATAGCCAAACATAAGCCACCTTGTCTTGCCAAAATATAATCAAGAGCCATGTCATGTTTCAACAACGTCAGTCTGTGACTTCTTTGAGCATTTGACAGAAGGTGAAACCCTCTTATTGTTTCATTTGCAAAGCCCTGCAACGTATATGTAATATTATCAATATGATCTGCTAAGAATGTTACACCATACCATGGAAAAAGACCAAGTCCCCACTTCTCTCCCAGACTTATTCTCCAATGGTAGGCTTCAAGATTAGTAAATTTAGCCATTTCTCTTTTAACCCTATTTTCACCAGTAGTTTCAGATTGATCTGGATTCGGTGCTACTCCTCTCCTAATTGTAAACACCTCATATGGCAACTTCAATGTTGACATGTAACAACACCCTTTCCATCCATAGGGTAAAAATATATATGCTTTATCACCACAAACCCACCAAATATCTCTAAAATTCCCAATAGTTGCATTGATAGGGAAAAATTGATCCATCACCATCAAAGTCCTGCCCTTCTTACTACCTGGAGCATAAAAAGTTACATTATATTTGTCACCTCTACCCTTTCGTCCGGGTTTACCCAAAATCAACATATACCCATCACAATCTGATATTCCCATGAACATACCATTTACCTCATCTGTATTATTAGAACAAATACAAGTTTTAGCTCTCACTGCTCTCACCTCAAATGCTTCAGGGATCACTGTCACCTGACTTTCTTTACCACCCACCATATGCACATAGGGAAATTCATTTAACCAAGAACACTTATAACTAGGCTTATACAAATGGTGTGACACCGACATGTCTTTGTCTGTCAATACTCGTTGATGATACAACAGCCATTTCAACGCATAGGCCTGACACCCACCCGCCAATGGTTGAGCGATCGTCTGTAAAATTGAACCCCACGTCTCTGGTGCTGGAATTCTCAACAGACATGGACCCTCAAGATTCCTCACTGATCTTACAGCATGAGTTAATTGCTGGAACCAAAGATTTCTACCTGCCCATTGATCTTTAATTTTCAAAACCGCCGCATCAAATCCATATGCTTTCCATTTAGCGTCTCTTTTCCCTACCGAGCGAGATTGATCAGATGTATCTTCTGATGTTAAGTTGAACCCAAAAAACCCATCCTGTTCTTCCATGATATTATCCTGTACTATTTCAGATGAACCTATATTGTTTTCAATGACTACTTGCTGAGTCATTTCAGTTACATCGTTTACTTTTAGAAAAGTTGTTGTTGGTGTCGGTATCATACCTCCTACATTTGTTATTGCCGTCGTACCCTTAAATCTTTTCAAAGTTGACATTAAAGTAGTTGATTTAGTTGATGTTTTTTGTTCTAAAATTGGTGCTGGCACTATCGGTTCCCTTGTAATCGAATGCGATATATTTATGGCTTTACCAACTGTCAATGTTGAAAGAGTAAAATTGCTTCCCATTGTTGTTCTAACAGACTGACGTGTTGATGTTATTGTTGTTACTTCATTCCTAGTTTTCGTAACGTTTTGGTCTGACTTTTCTCCTAACTGGTCTAGGCCTATTTTGTCCAACCGAATCACTAGCTTCCCCTTTAACCGAGTTGCCCTTGGTGATCTCTGCTGCTTCACATCCCACTGAAATACTCCCTGTTGCTTCTGGGACGTATTGGAAATCAATTTCTCCAAATCCTCCTTCCTTTCCAACCCCTGCATCGTCATCTCTGGCATAATCAGAAGTGTCATCATTATCAACGTTAATCCCAACATTGACAATCTCTCCCTCTTCCTGTTCTCCCCTATCTCCATCTTCTCTCTCTACGCGTGGCACCTCTTCTGTAGGCGCTTTAACACAATGTGACAAATGATACCACGTAGGAGATCCCTTAACCTGGACAGCTGTTCCAGTACTACGAACCACTTCAAATGGTCCGTCACGACGTTCGTTATACCACTTCCTCCTGAATACCTTTACGAATACTTTGTCTCCCGGTTGTACTGTATTCCTCTTATCCTCCTCAGGCGCCTTCTGCACCTCTCCTTGTCTTTGCCTGTCAGAAACATATGTGGACAACTTTTTATGAAAATTGGCCATATATGTAACGTACGCTCTCATTTCATCGTCCAACAGGGCCAAGCTTGGACCCTTTCCACTTGTTCGTAAACAAGGCGTTGGCATCCTTCTTCCTGTTAACAACTCATGGGGTGTCATACGTAGATCACGTAGCTCACTTGAGCGACACACCATTAGTGCTAAAGGAAGCGCCGCTATCCAGTTTAGACCTGTATGTTGACAAATCTTCACAATGCGGTTCTTCAAGACACCGTTCATTCTTTCACACATCCCCTGACTTTGTGGGTGATAAACTGCTCCAAGACGTTGCTTAATTCCCAATTTTTGCAACATCAATTTTACTGTTTTATCCACAAATTCTCTTCCATTGTCTGAGGATATTCGATCGGGTAATCCCCACCTGCTTATGACTTCTTTACATAAGAACTTGGCAACCGACTGAGCATCCTTACGCTTGGTTGGACAAGCTTCTGTCCATCGTGAAAATCTATCTACAACCACCAACATGTATCTTTTCCCATCAACTGGTTGTATCATATCAACAAAGTCAATGACCAACTCACGCATAGGACCCCTTGGTGTAGGAATGTACCCTGGATGAACAGGTATCCCTCTTCGAACATTATTTTTAAGACAGATGGTGCATCTTCCTATCAAATAATCAATTTGTTCAAACAAATATGGAGCCCAAACACCATATTCCTTTGTGATCTTTCTGTGAACCTCCCCCCTCGCAACATGAGCTAAGCCATGTGCTTCTTGAATCATCAGACCTAAGAGGTCTAGAGGCGCTACTATCAACCCCTCATGGTTTCTCCACAGACCAGTAGCATCTTTGACCGCTCCTCGGTCTAGCCATAGCTGTTGGTCGATCATAGAAGCGGCTTCTTGCATTAAAATTACATCTCGAAGCGTAATTTTGTCTTCCAAGTCCACTACATGAGTGACCAGAAACACTTTCCCAAATTTGTCCGCTCCTGCAACGGCTTTTGCAGCTTCATCAGCAGCTTTGTTCCCTTGTGTCACTCTTGACATATCTGTCTTGTGAGCTGCACACTTAGCTATCGCTATCTCTGTAGGTTTCATCATAGCATGCAACAATTTCATGATTTGTGCATGATGCTGTATCGGAGAACCATCCGATTTCTTGAACCCTCGACCTTTCCATACCGCCCCAAACAAATGACATACACTATGTGCATATGCTGAATCAGTGTATATGGTTACTCGCTTACCTTCCGCTAACAAACATGCTTCTGTTAGTCCCACAAGTTCAGCAAGTTGTGCAGACGCAGGCTGTGGTATTACTTCAGCCTTTTCAACAACAAATCCCGTCCCTCTGCCTCTAATTACTGCATAACCAGCACATAACTTATCTCCTACCCGATAGCAAGACCCATCCGTCCAATACTCCAGGTCTGCTTCACGTAACGGAAAGGCTTGTAAATCTGATCGAAGCCTCGAATATCTCTCTGCTTCTTGGACACAATCATGTGGCTCACCATCCTCGGAAGTTGGTAAACTCTCGGCTGGATTTACTGTATCACATCTCACAAGGGTGACATCCTCCTGCTCTAAGAGTCTATGATAGTCTCTGAGCCTGGGCATAGTCAATGTATACTTCCCATAGTTCAGAAGATTTCTGAGACTATGATGGGTAAGAATTGTCACGGGGTAGCCCATCGTGACCGATGATGCTTTGTCATACATGGAATACACCCCCACCATTGCTCTGTAGCATAGTGGTAACCCTAGTTCTACCTCTGAATAAGCAGTAGAGTAGTAGGAAATAGGCTGAGGATTCGTCCCCATGCCTGTCGGTTGACAAAGAACCGCACATGCATATCTACCTCCAGTAGAAGTAGACACATATAGCAAAAAGTTCTTTGAATAATCTGGTAGTGCAAGTGCAGGTGCCTCCTGCAACCTCTGTTTGATAGTTTCAAATGCCACATGGCCTTCCTGTGTCCAAGAAAGATTGCTATGGAGTTGACCAGTCTCAGTACCCCTCACCATAGCCCTCAATGGTGCCATCAAACTAGTATAATCCTCTACCCAAGCTGAGGAATAACCAGCAATACCCAGAAATGTCATCATTTCCCTGACTGTTCTAGGTTTTGGAGCCTTACGAATAGTTTCCACCTGCTTGTCCGAAATGTTTCTGTGACCATGAGTTATGTTTTGACCTAAATATACAACTTTCTCCTGACAATATTGCAACTTTTTCTGTGACACCTTGTGTCCCTTTTCTGCCAAAACCTGTAGTAATTTAATTGAGTCCCTATGACATGTTTCCTTATTTTGTGAGCAAACCATTATATCATCCACGTACTGAATGACAGTGCTCTGCAATATCTGATCTATCCCTACCAAATCTTCCTTCAGTACTTTATTGAAGATATGCGGCGAATGCCGGTACCCCTGTGGCATTCTATTGTACTCATAGAACTGTCCCTTATAGGTGAACCCAAATAAATCCTGACTCTCTACACTAAGTGGAACACTGAAAAATGCTCCACATAAGTCCAGTACTGTAAAATGTGTCGCATCTGGAGGAACTTGAGCTAACAAGGTATGTGGATCTGGCACATCCGCTGGAAAGTCAATCACTATTTCATTCACTGCTCTCAAATCATGAGCTACACGATAGCTTCCATCTGGTTTTTTTACAGGCCACAAAGGCGTGTTACTCCGAGGGTGTTTTGTTGTCCTTAAAACCCCTACTGTCGAAAGTCCATCAATTTGTGGTTCAATCCCTTTGATTGCTTCCTCTGTCAATGGATATTGATTTTTCCATGGAGGTTTGGCTCCTGGTCGAAGTTCAACCTTCACAGGTTGAGCTGATTTTACAAGTCCAATATCAGTACTATGTTGAGACCACAACCCTTCTGGAACTTGTTTCAACATCTCCTCTTTCATAGGATCTGAATCAATCTTCATATTGCAAATAGATTCATGTGTCATTCCTACAGCCTGTGGCTCTCCTTGTCCTTGAGCCGAAATCATTATTTTGAGAAATCGTTGATCTTCACTTCTCCAAATCGCCAAATTTTCTTTCGTTGGTCTGAAAGTAAGTTTCTCTGCTTCTGTCATCATCTCTCCCATTTGCTTTTGCTCATAGCCTTCTGAAACCAACAAGGTAACATGTGGCACACTCTTCTCAATCTCAAACTCTTTATTCAGATAATCATCTGTGTTTATCTTCATAGCTGCTCCTTGTGGTCCTAAAATAATGCAACTTGAGCTAAGTTGAACATTCTTCGGTTGATGACTCAACCATTCCTCTGAGTGTGATTGAGCAACCTTCTTGAAATACTTAAGCGTACAATGGAATGGATATTCCGGAAGCTTTGCATCAGGCATATTTGCAACAATAAATTTTTCCCATATCTTAGATTGTTTCATAAAGTCTTCACTGAGATTTCCAATCCAGAATACTGAAGACGAATCCACCTCCGTCATCATCGACAATTGGTAAACCTTTTCCTCTGGCATTTCTATCAGACAGCCGTCTGGGGTACATCTGATTGTACAGTTCAACTTGCACAAGGCATCTCTTCCCAATAATGCAACAGGTGTATGTTCTGATACCAGTATGGGTATCTTAATTTTGTGATCTTTATAGCAGAGCTCAATTGGTTCCGTAAGAGGAATCAGCTGTTTTACTCCCTCAAATCCGATTGTCCTAACGAGTTGATTGGACATAGGGAGATGTGTAGCATCTTCAGGTCGAACACAGGTGAACGCTGCTCCGCTATCCGCCATTACTTCCAATGGTCGGTTGTTTATTTTCACCTCAATTGTTGGATCTCTTTCCGATCCTGACGCTACCAGCTGACACCTCCCTTTCGGATCATCTAGGCACCTCTAGAATCCGTGCTCCGGACCCCTGTAGGGGTTCACTGGTCCTCCAGATGATTTTGCCTGGCCCCTGTATCTTCCTCTGAAATTCCCTCTAATGTTTTCTCCTGCCCAATTGCACTCCCGGAAAAAGTGACCAACCTGTCCACAATTATAACACACCTCTGGAGACGGCGGGAAGTATGTCTTAACTCTTCCTCCCCTTTCTAATCCTTCTCGTCCTCTTCCTCTCCAATTCTGTGTCTGTCCAGAACTTGGCTGTGGGTATGAATTAACTGGTGCCGCCATTGGTGGCTGGTACAATTGCGGTTGGAACTGTTCTGGTTGAAGTTGTGGCAGTGCTTGTTGGTTCGGTACACACGGACTCTGCATAACCAAAGCTTGTTTCTTATCCTTTTTATTCTCTCCCAGTTGTATCAGATTAAGTTTCCGAAGAGTTTCTTCGTCCTGCTCTTTCTGATTGAGTTCCTTCTTCCTGTACAGATCCACTTGATGAGCTATGTGATCTGTATAGACACCTTTTGTCATGCTTCCCAGTCCAACCACTTCTGCCAGTTTGCTTCTTACTGGGGAGGGCAGTCCCATTTGCAGTTTAGCTCTCAAAATTGACTGCTCAATTTGACTCACATCTGGATCATTTCCAGTAATATTTCTCCACACTTGATGAACTCTTGACACATAAGCTCTCGGATTTTCTTGTTGTCCTAGTGGATCAATCAGAATATTATCAGGATGCACATTCGTTGGAAATGTATCTTTCAATGCTCTCCACAGACGATTCCTACTTGCAGCCAACAATTCAGGATCGTTCACTGCCGTCCCAACATATCTCATGAGTCCAGCCCTCTGGAAGACTTCTTCCATATCTGGAATCCCAATGAGATTAGCCAACAGTCTCTTAACGTCTCCTATGGCAGACTGTGTTCCCACCGTAATTTCTTCCAATTTCGAAATCCAAGGATAGGCCCCATTCTGAAGAATAGGCAACTTCTCAAGTATGTTTGACATATCGGTATTTTGCAACGGCTTATATTCAAAGTTTTGACCTCGAATGATAACTGGTACCATTTTGCTCGGGGTATCTTTCCTTGACCTCAATGCATATTTTGTCTCATCTTTTCCAGATTCTCTTCTCAGCTGTCTCTCCTTCCGTATGGTCAGCGACTGAAGTTGTTCCTGTACCTCTCTTACTTCTCCTGCAGTCCTTGCACTCTTCAGTTCTGATAAGCATTGGTCTATTTCTCCGTCTATTTCTTCTGCAACAGTCTTTGCAGGACAACCTCCTTTCGAATACGCAGCACCGTCAGCCTCCTCTTTATCGCTGTCTTCATCTTTGCTTCCCTCAGCACTCGAAGATATTGTATCCTTCTTCTTCGAATCTTCCTCAGCACTGTAATATCTTAGATCCTTCTTCAAACCTTTCTCAGAATATCTTGTATCCTTCTTCAAACCTTCCTCAGAATATCTTGTATCCTTTTTCTTCAAACCTTCCTTACCCCTTCTCTCCGTTCTGGCCAACCTCCGTTTGATGACCGGATCATATCCACCCATGATCCCCTCTAAATCACTCTGATCATCATCGTCCTCCTCCAATTCCATCCTACTTAACCTCATACCACCCTTAGTTTTCAGACCTCTCGTTTTCTTTCCACCTTTGGCGCTTGGATGCATTTTCACGGTCGTTTCTGCTTGTCCTCTCTCTATAATTTGTTCATCCTCATCTCTGATGTAATAATCCCCCTGTTGAAGGATTACTGGAAGCTGAGGATAAGCATCCCTAAGCTCAACTTCCTTCTCATACGGTGGGGGTCTTCTCGCCGAATCCGTATGTGAGAAAGGTATACCGACCTCTACCCTCAGTTTCTCTGTCGACGTCTCTTCCTTTAGCTTCTTCTCCATACCTTTGCTTCCCTTGTCTTTGGTATCTTTCATCAGTTTTTGTCCTTCGTCTTCAAACAATTTAAGAACACCCAGCTCCCTTTGTCTCTTCTCTTTACGTCGTTCCTTTTGTTTTCCCTTCTTCTGATCTGCCTTGTAAATTGACAGAAGTACTTTCATGATGTTGATAACATCCGGATTAAGAGTCCCTTCCTCTGGCCAGGGTTGTTCAATGTCAGGCCAACGTTTGTTCCATTTGCCGGATAATCTCGCAATACCCTTAACTAAAGGATTACTATGTTCGACTATATTAACTGGTGTAATAACTTTCATAGCCTTGCTATCCTTTCTCCCCATTGTAAGTCCTCTCTTATCTTCCTTTATTGTGAAGTATTTATTTTAGCCTATGGCTTCCCCCCCTTTAATTATTAATATAACCTAAACAACCAGAGAGAAAACAAACAAAAAATTTTTTTTTTTTTTTTTTTTTTTTAAATCACCAAATAAAACGAAAAATAAAAAAATAATAAAAAATAATATGACTATTAATTTTTTTTTTTTTTTTTTAAATCTGAATATCAATTTTTTTTTGAAAAATATGAATAATTAAAAAAAATTAAAATATGAATAAAATATGAATAATTAAAAAATTTAAATATGAATATTAAACTTTTAATTAAAAATAACCCCCCCAAAAAAATCCATTAAATTATTCAATTAAAATTTCAATTAACAACTATGAATAATTATAACTAATTAAGACCAATATTTATTTCTACACCTATTTTACCAATTTAGGACCCACTTACCTTAACCCCTCCGGAAAGTGAATACCAGTAGTCAACGTCCACAGCAATCCAAACATGGAATTCTAATCTACAACACCATCACCCCAATAAATCCCATTGTTTAATATGCACCCAGAAGTATTTTACTATCACCGAATAAAACAACATGCACCCAAGTATTTTAATATCACAGAATAAAAAGACTTCCAATCTACAACAATACCACACCAATATAAACCATTGTTTAATATGAAGCCAAATATTGCAATATCACAGAATAATGTCAGTACCTGCTTTCCAACCGAATCCCCCAGTCAGGCCCAGTAATGCACCGAGACCCAAAACTGCAACTTTTATTCCCTGATCAGTCTGTTGCCAAGCGTGTAAGAGAGTATCATTGCATCCAACATCCTGTTGAGAGATTTTGTAGACAAAAAAGTACTAGCCTGATTTTGGATGATCCTCTGTTTGCGTCACACCTTGTCACGTCACGCCATGCAACGCCGCGCACGTTAGCCCCCCTCTCTCTCCTTCGCTCCGTTCTACAGCCTCATATAACAAGGGAAGAAAACGATACAGCCAAGCATTTAAATTTTACACTTAACCAAGGTATTCCCCACTCATATTTGCTACCAAACGGAACCTAGAAAGAAATAAATCAACACATTTTAAACCGGACCCCAAGAATAAATAAATCGCTCAAAACATTTTAATTTTATTTTAACCCGTCATTCAAATCAATGCATTATACTTCGTCACCATATATTTAATTTATAAATGTACTACATCTCAACAAATAGTTTAACGTTCACATAACAGTTACTTTAATAATTTTAAAAGAATCGTGTTCACCTTTTCCGGTAGTCATTACCCCTGAAAAGAACCCTGAAACAATCATATGACCGTACTGGCCACCATTTTGTTCCGTCGCCTCAGCACGACCGCATGTCGAAGATTCAGTGCCGTAAACCAAAACGTGTCCTAATCTCGTGTCATAAACTCCCCCTTTCTGTAGTGTAGTGTCGCAAAATTAAACGCATGCGCACAACCATTCAAAAATACTTTTCACCGTGGAAGAAAGATTCTCTCTTCTCTCTCCCCAAACAGAAAGAATAACAGCCAGCTGTAACTTTCCATTTCCCCCTTATAGTCCAACAACATTTAACAGCGCTCACAAAACATACAACCTGACTTACAGACAGTGACAAATTTAAGAGACTTTAATCCATCGCAATGGAATCTCTAAGGATATCCATTAGCATGTAGCATGCAATACAATTAGCATTCAACCTTAGCAGCTAGCTTAGCCTACGGTACATCGTGACACAAAACACAATTAACACTAGCCTCCACCTCAGGCACCATGATGTAGCATGATGTAGCATGATTCCCACTTTAGCCTTACAAAAAATTAGCCTTTAGCCTCAAGCCTTAGCATTTAGCATTTCACCACGATGTACCACGTGACCCGAACCATACCATCAAGCCTTAGCAACGAGGCACCACGTGGCCTGAAACAATCCAGCCTTAACACCAACCTCCAGCTAATTGTAGCCTACTAGCAATACAAATGAACACCCCGCACCGCGGCCCAATCATTATCCATGATCATCAATAATCTCCTTCTAACTTTTTGTTGCCTTGAAAGATGAATCTCATATCAAGCGGTTATCCCCAAACCAATTTCCCGTCGGCCAGAGGCGGAGTATAACATAAATACACCAATTCACTTCATAATTCCCGCTTAAGAAATCAACCTGACCCAATACTAACTAAGTCTGGATTTGTAGCCCATTCATAAAGAATCGCCTCCTCGAGGTCTTTTCCAGATTCACGGTGCCCTAATTATGCAGACGTCTTCCAACCTTTATTCTCTACCAATCCATTGTCCTAAACATGCTATTATTCCCCATTTACCCATCAACCCAATTTAGAATATTTGTTATCAGACTCCGAATCAACAACAACACCATACCTCAATAACGACCCAAGTCCTTTTAACCGTACACCGTCAAAGCCCTCTCCCCCATCAACGAAATGACTAGTGTCCAAAGTTGGTGAATAATCTCACCTTTAGCCGGCTTGAACCGTAGTCAACTCGCGAATCCAGGAAAGGGACCAATAACGACGCAATCAATATCTCAGCAGTGCCTCCAAAATGTAGTGTATGGTTATTGGAAGGTGTTGTCGTCAATCAAGAAGTCTGCTTAGGTTGGATCGGGTTCAAAGGCCTTTATTCAAACCACGAGGTTCCAGCGTAAGTACGGACACAATATCCGGAGAATCAGACCCCAAATAAATCTTGCTGCATTCTAACTCTTCGTCACCGCTCCCCCCTTTATATAGCCTTCCAAGAGTTGAATAGCTCCCTCTACTGTTCAATCCCCGTATCTTACCACCCACTTCCTGTTTGTCATATGTGACGTCACGCTAAAACCTTCCCTCTGGATAACAATAATCAACCTTCCATTTCTTCATGAAAAACCTTTAACAAAGACATAATTTTAATATACTACAAAAGTCATTGAGAAATATATCTAATCATAAACACAGGCAGACAAAGACCCAGACAACAAAAATATCCGTCTTCAATATGGGGAAACACTGAAGCAATACAAACACACCCTAAGAACAAAAAAAGAACACCACATTAGAAATCAGCTTGATGTGATTGAGGAATCCATAGAATCAAACCACTTCTGGGAGAATTTGAATAAATTAAACAAACCTCATAATGAGGAATTGGCTATTAAAAATGGGGATATGTGGAGAAATCACTTTGCAAACCTCTACAGCAATATAACAAAGAGCCCAGAACAACAAGATATACAAGAACAATTACAAATCCTTGAATCAGCAGTCAAAGACTATCAGAATCCTGTGGATACCCCAATTACAGAACAATAATTATTGGAAAAACGTTGCACTCTCCAACCCAAAAAGGCCTGTGGTGCTGATGTTATTTTAAATGAAATGATCAAATATACAGACCACATATTCAATTGGCTATACTCAAACTCTTCAACATTATCCTAACTGCAGGTATTTTCCCAGATATTTGGAACCAAGGATTGATCTCACCAATTTATAAAAATGGAGACAAATTTGACCCAAATAATTACAGAGGAATTTGCGTTAACAGCAACTTGGGGAAAATTATCTGCAGTATCATAAACAGCAGACTACATAATTTCCTTGATGAACACAATGTCCTAAGCAGAAGCCAGATTGGATTTGTAAAAAATTATCGTACAACAGACCACATTTACACCCTCCAGACTCTAATTGACAAACAAGTAAATCAAAACAAAGGCAAAATCTACTCATGTTTTGTAGACTTCAAGAAAGCATTTGATTCAATTTGGCATGAAGGTCTTTTTTACAAACTAATAGAAAGTGGTATTGGAGGGAAAACATCTGATGTTATTAAATCAATGTACACTAAAAACAAATGTGCGATTAAAATCGGCAACAAGCAAACAGACTTCTTCTCTCAGGGACGTGGAGTGAAACAGGGCTGCCCAATAAGTCCAACACTATTTAACATTAGAAGAATCGGCAGCACCTGGTCTCACCCTACACAACACTGAAATCAAGTATCTGCTGTACGCAGATGACCTGGTGCTACTGTCTCCCACTAAGGAGGGGTTACAGCAGCATCTAGATCAGGGGTGTCAAACGTACGGCCCGCGGGCCGGATCAGGCCCGCAAACGGGTTTAATCCGGCCCGCGAGATGATTTTTTTTTTTTAAGTATAAAAATGCGCTGCAATTTTTCAATAAAATAAACTGCTGTTCCAATTGCGTCCACTGGATGGCGCAATAGCAATTGTGTTAAGCAAGCAAACTGTTTATACCGGGGCAGAGCAAGTAGGTCAAGCACGTGCAGCCAATGAGCTACTTTGTTTTGCCCGCGATATTTATTACGGCTTCTACTTTTAACATTATGTGCTTTGGCACCCTCATTGCCCCAATATGTCTCTGTCAAAAAAGAGAAAAGTGGACGCAGAGTGCAGAGTGTTCCAAGAAAAATGGTCATCCTATTTAATCACGGAATTGAATGGGAAAGCTGTATGTTTGGTGTGTTCAGAGCATGTTGCAGTGCTGAAAGAATATAACCTTCGTCGCCACTATGTGAGTCTTCATGCCGACAAATATGACAACTTTCAAGGACAGCGGAGATGAGAGAAGGTGAATGAACTGTTGGCGGGTCTGAAGAAACAGCAGTCTGTGTTTACTCACAGCCGAGACATCAGTGACGCTGCAGTGAAAGCTAGCTACCTCATTGCTAGCTACCTCAATCGCAGTGGCTTCAAAACCATTTAGTGAGGGTGAATTTGTAAAAACATGCATGATGAAGGCAGCGGAGATTGTGTGCCCTGAAAAGCGGCAGGCTTTTGCAAATATCAGCCTGACAAGAAACACAGTTGCAGACAGGATTTCCGATCTTTCAGTGGATTTAGACAGCCAGTTGAAGCAAAAAGTAAAGTCATTTATTGCGTTTTCGGTTGCAATTGATGAAAGCACGGACATTACAGATGTTGCACAACTGGCCATTTTTTCATCCGCGGAGTTGATGACACATTGACCGTCACCGAGGAGTTCGTGGAGTTGGTGCCGATGACAGATACAACGACAGCAGCTGATATTTTTACCGCACTCGTCGGCGCGCTGGACAGGGTCGGAGTGGACTGGTCCCGCGCTGTCAGCCTGGCTACAGATGGTGCGCCCTCAATGATCGGGAAAAAAGCAGGCGTTGTGACAAAGTTCAGAGAGAAAGTGCAATCTGCAAATGGAGGACGTGATTTTTTGACTTTTCACTGTATTTTGCACCAGGAGGCTTTGTGTTGCAAGTCATTAAAGATGGATAACGTCATGAAGGTGGTCATCCAAACTGTTAATTTCATCCGATCCAGAAGCCTGAATCACCGTCAGTTTGACAGCCTTCTCAGAGAGAAAGACCACATCTATGGCCTGCCATACCACACTGAGGTAAGATGGTTAAGCCGAGGTGCTGTGCTGAGGCGTTTCTTTGATTTACGAGAAGAAATTGAACAGTTCATGGAAGAAAAGGGCAAACCAGTGTTAGAATTTCATTCCGCAGAATGGATGCCGGACCTTCCATTTATGGTGGATGTTACAGAGCACCTGAATAACTTGAACAAACAGCTGCAAGGGCGCAACAAAGTTGTCACGCAGTATTATGACAGCATACGTTCTTTCAAGTTGAAGCTGTCATTGTGGGAGACGCAACTTGCCGGTGGTGATGCAGCTCACTTCCCCTGTCTGAAAAATGTGTGCGCGACCCAACATGTGGCAGACATGAAGCGGTTCAAAGATAAAATAACTGGACTGTTACGGGAGTTTGAGCAACGCTTTCAGATTTATGTTTATATGTTTTTATGTTGATGTGCTATTGTTTTTAATTGATTTTATTTTATTTGTATATTTAACCTATTCTTGACTCTGTGGTTCTTGCACTTGTTTGGGGAACAGGATTTCATTATTTTTATCTACATTTCTGCCTGAGAAATGACACCCTGATATAGTTCTGTGATCTGTGAAACAGTTCTGTTAATCACTGAGGCATTGTGTATTTGTGTGTTCTTTTTCTTTAGAATTTTCAAATAAACTTGACGTGTTTTATGATTAATAGTGATGTTGTGCTTGTACTATTTTGGACACACTGTCCTCAGGCTCCAGCTTTATGTTGTATGTTGATCGTATTAAAACAAAGAAAACAATCTGAAGTTGTTGTTTTTAAGTTATATATACACCATGATTTTTCCGGTCCGGCCCCCTTGGGAATAGATTTTCCTCCATGTGGCCCCTGAGCTAAAATGAGTTTGACACCCCTGATCTAGATCATCTGCACAGATTCTGTCAGACCTGGGCCCTGACCGTTAATCTAAAAAAAACTAATATAATGATATTCCAAAAAAGGTCCGGAAATCAGGATGACAAATATAAATTATATTTGGACACAGTTCTATTAGAACACACCAAAAATTACACATATCTTGGACTAAATATCAGCAACACAGGTAGCTTTCACATGGCTGTGAATGAGCTGAGAGACAAAGCAAGAAGAGCATTCTATGCCATTAAAAGGAATATTAAAATCGAAATTCCAATTAGAATCTGGCTCAAAAATTTCCAATCAGTTATAGAACCAATTGCTCTATATGGCAGCGAAGTATGGGGTCCGCTCTCTAATACTGAATTCACCAAATGGGACAAACATCAAAAGTTTTGCAAGACTGTATTGCAAGTGCAAAGAAAAACTCCAAATAACGCATGTAGAGCAGAATTGGGCCAATACCCCCTCCTTATTCTAATAGAAAAAAGAGCCATCAAATTTTACAACCATCTAAAAACAAGTGACCCCAAAACATTCCATCACACAGCTCTACTATGTCAAGAGATGAAACAAAAGAATAGTCCCCTCAGCCAGCTGGTTCTGAGGCTCAGTTCACTAACCAAAACCAACCTCATAGAGCCTCAGGACAGCACTCAGAAAATCTGGCCCAACCAAATCATCACAAAGCAAAAAGAAAAATATATCACCTATTGGAAAGACACCACAAAAAATTAAAAAAGTAAACTTCAGTGCTATTTGGCTCTAAACAGACAGTACATGGTGGCAGACTATCTGACCACTGTGACTGATAGAAAACTGAGGAAAACAATGACTAGGTATAGACTCAGTGAGCACAGTCTGGCTATAGAGACCGGTCGTCACAGGCAAACCTGGCTGCCCAGAGAGGACAGGCTGTGCTCACTCTGCGTCCGGGGAGAGGTAGAGACAGAGCTGCATTTCCTACTACACTGTGAAAAATACTCAGACCTAAGAGAATCTTTCTTTCCCAAAATTATAATTCAGTACAAAGAATTTGAAACTATAAAAGAGGAAGAAAAATCCAATATTTATTGGGTGAAAAGCCAAAATGTGCAATTCTGGCAGCCAAATACAGTGCCCTCCACAATTATTGGCACCCCTGTTTAAGATGTGGTCGAGGACTTCCAAAAATGCTCCTTTTTTTTTATACAACATAGAACCCAAATGCAAAAAAAGAGAAAAATCCAACCTTTTATTTAAGTACATTACTTTGGTGTAAAAAAAATAAATCACACATTTAGAAAAAAAAAAACTTGAAATCATGTGTCCCACAATTATTGGCACCCCTGATGTTAATACTTTGTACAACCCCCTTTTGCCAACAAGACAGCACTTAATCTCCTCCTATAACATTTCACAAGATTGGAGAACACAGAGAGAGGGATCTTTGACCATTCTTCTTTGCACAATCTTTCTAGATCATCCAGTGTCCTGGGTCCTCTCTTATGCACTCTCCTCTTTAGCTCGCCCCACAGGTTTTCGATTGGGTTGAGGTCTGGGGACTGAGATGGCCATGGGAGGACCTTGAGATTGTGACTGCTGAACCATTTTTGTGTAGATTTTGCCACATGTTTTGGATCATTATCCTGCTGAAAGACCCAATGATGACCCATCTTCAGCTTTCTGGCAGAGGCCATCAGGTTTTTATTTAAAATGTCCTGGTAGTTCAAAGCGTTCATAATGCCATGCACCCTAACAAGGTTCCCAGGGCCTTTGGAAGAGAAACAGGCCCACAGCATCACAGATCCTCCACCATACTTCACGGTGGGCATGAGGTGCTTTTCGGCATACTCATCTTTTGTTTTACACCAGACCCACTTAGAGTGTTTGTTGCCAAAAAGCTCAATCTTAGTCTCATCTGACCAAAGCACACGATCCCAGTTGAAGTCCCAGTGCCGCTTAGCAAACTCCAGACGTTTACGTTTGTGAGTGTTAGTGAGAAAAGGCTTTTTCCTTGCATGCCTCCCAAACAGCTTGTTGGCATGTAGAGAGCGTCTGATGGTTGTTTTGGAGACTTTGTGACCCCAAGATGCCACTCTTTGATGCAATTCTGTGACAGTGAGTTTAGGACTTTTTTTTACTTCTCTTACCATCCTCCTCACTGTGTGTTGTGGCAAGATAAACTTGGGACCTCTTCCAGCCTTGTTTGTCACTGTTCCAGTTGTTTTAAACTTCTTAATGATTCCTCTGACTGTAGATACGGGCAAGTTAAGGCGAGTGGCTATTTTCTTGTAGCCATTGCCTGACTTATGAAGGTCGACACAAATCTGCCTTACTTGAATGGTGTGTTCTCTTGTCTTTGCCATGTTGACAAATGGGTAAGAGAATTAGGCCTCTGTGTCACGTCATATTTATACCCCAGGGAAACAGGAAGTCATGAATTACTAATTAAAAGTTCCTAGATACCCTGACCAACTTTAGCAACTACAGAAAAATATATTTTTTAAAAAATCAATTAAAATTTTCCACGGAATTGTTAGGGGTGCCAATAATTGAGGGACACATGATTACACTTTTTTTTTTCAAAATGTGTGATTTTTTTTTTTTACCACCAAAGTAATGTACTTAAATAAAAGGTTCGATTTTTCTCTTTTTTTGCATTTGGGTTCTATGTTGTTTAAAAGAAAAGGATAATTTTTGGAAGTCCTCGACCACATCTTAAACAGGGGTGCCAATAATAGTGGAGGGCACTGTATGTGTCCAACCTGAGGGACAGCCAGTGAAAAGTGTAATGTAATGTCAATAATATTTCCTGTTTTGTTTTGGCTTTCATACCATGTAATGTGTCTTCTCAGTCGTGTTGAGATTGGTCGACTACTATTGCTTTAATATATTGTTATTCTCATTAATATTGTTGTTGTAGTTGCTGTTAATGGTAATCCCATTTCCACTACAACTATTATTATTATTGCTGTTGGTCCCACCATTTTTGTTATATCTATACTTTGACAATGTAAGTCATTTTACTTGCCATGTCAATAAAGTCTATTGAATTTAATTGAGAGAGAGAGAGAGAGAGAGAGAGAGAGATGGGGGGGCTGAGAGATAACTAGACACAGAGAGAGAGAGGACGGGGGGACTGAGAGATAACTACAAACAGACAGAGAGAGAGGGGGGGCTGAGAGATAACTAGAGAGAGAGAGAGAGAGAGAGAGAGAGAGAGGAGGGGGAGCTGAGAGATAACTACAGACACAGAGAGAGAGAGAGAGAGAGAAAGAGAGAGAGAGAGAGCTGAGAGATAACTACAGACACAGAGAGAGAGAGAGAGAGAGAGAGAGGGAGCTGAGAGATAACTACAGACACAGAGAGAGAGAGAGAGAGAGAGAGAGAGAGAGAGAGAGAGAGAGAGAGAGGGGGAGCTGAGAGATAACTACAGACAGAGAGAGAGAGAGAGAGAGAGAGAGAGAGAGAGAGAGAGAGAGAGAGAGAGAGAGAGAGAGAGAGAGAGAGAGACAGAGAGAGAGAGAGAGAGGGGGGGGGGGGCTGAGAGATAACTACAGACACAGAGA